>NC_143023.1:93283866-93548866 GCF_057628025.1 Oncorhynchus mykiss
TAAATGACAGTAGCACTTAAAGGAAGGCCCAAAAAATAGTCAAAGACTCCAGCCACCGAAGCCACAGACCATTATCTCTGCTACCGCACGTCAAGCGGTACTGATGCACCAAGTCTGGAACCAACAGGTCTCTGAACAGCTTCTACCCTCAAGCCATAAGACTGCTAAAACAGATTGCTAAATAATGACTACACGGACTACCTGCAGTGACCATTTTTTTGTTTAGCTCTAACTCTCTTGCACTGACTCTATGAATACACATTGGACACTCTCACATACTTACACTGAGACACACACACACACACACATGCATACTGACGCTACACCCTCACACTTGGGTGGCAGCGTGGCCTAGTGGTTAGAGCATTGGACTAGTAACCGAAAGGTTGCAAGTTCAAACCCCCGAGCTCACAAGGTTCTGCCCCTGAACAGGCAGTTAGTTAACCCACTGTTCCTAGGCCGTCATTGAAAATAAGAATTTGTTCTTAACTGACTTAACTAAATAAAAGTAAACTAAAAACACTGAAAAGGGAAATATTTGGTTTGTTACATATCTTGGAAACATTGGTCGTTAAGTATGTAGAATCGGTCGTTGTTTATCATATTTTTATATGCAGCAGTGTATTGTTAAATCCTCACAGGATCAGCACTGTGTAGTTGATAACCCTGCCTGCTTATTCTCATACAAACTCCTCAAGTTACATTCAATTAGTCTGGTCCCAGATCTGTTTGTACATTGTGGGCCTATGGCCAACTCCTATTGTCTTTACTATTAGCCTCGGTGCCAGAGCTGTTTGCGCAGTATAACTCCTAATGTCTTTGTCAATGCAAATAGGTGTTGACTATACAGCTAAAACAGTTCTGGAACCAGGCTACCAACTCATCCAGTGAAAGAGACTGGTTCCAGAACATTAGTGCTGTGGTGCGCCGTATCGTATAGCGTCAGCTGATCACAGACATTCGTCTAATCTTAGACATATACAGTCAGACACGTCGGCGTCTGTGTGTGTGTGTGTGCGCGCACGTGTGTGGCAGACGCCCAACAGTGTGTGTGTGTGTTTGTTAGTGAGTGTGTGCTGCAGACCCTAGCCGAGTATGAATGAGCAGAAATGTAAGTCCCGGTGCCAGTGTGCGTGTGTATGTTTTTCCTCTGTTGATTTAACACCCGTAACAGTGAAATGTACACAGAGCTGTGTTTGTGCAGGGCTGCATAAATCACCCTCGCATCCGTGTAAATCGCTCTCAAACCAAATACTCTGGCACTGTGCTGACAGGCTTTTATCCCCAGACAGACAGACATTGTGTGTGTGTGTGTGTGTGTGTGTGCGTGCGTGCATACTGACCGACCTACCGACCAACCGACCGACCTAGCGAGCCCAGGTCGCTGCCTACCTGCCGCATGGGCTAAAAGCAGTATCAGACAGATCCGTGTGACAAGCATGAGAGAGAGGAAGAGAGGCAGGAATAACCCTGTTATTCATGGCCAGACTAGGAAGAGTTGGTGGTGGCAGTCAAACCATGGCAGAGTGACGGCAGAGCCCGTCGGTGGCCTGGACCGTAAACAGTTTGTGGTCGACCCTGGTGGTCCCTACACACACCGTGCCTTGCAGACTCACTCCATGTCTATTGCTGTGCTTCTTCAGTGGTGCTACAGTGTGGGGGTACTGTACAGACATGATCTTCTTCAGTGGTGCTACAGTGTGGGGGTACTGTACAGACATGATCTTCTTCAGTGGTGCTACAGTGTGGGGGTACTGTACAGACATGATCTTCTTCAGTGGTGCTACAGTGTGGGGGTACTGTACAGACATGATCTTCTTCAGTGGTGCTACAGTGTGGGAGTACTGTACAGACATGATCTTCTTCAGTGGTGCTACAGTGTGGGGGTACTGTACAGACATGATCTTCTTCAGTGGTGCTACAGTGTGGGGGTACTGTACAGACATGATCTTCTTCAGTGGTGCTACAGTGTGGGGGTACTGTACAGACATGATCTTCTTCAGTGGTGCTACAGTGTGGGGGTACTGTACAGACATGATCTTCTTCAGTGGTGCTACAGTGTGGGGGTACTGTACAGACATGATCTTCTTCAGTGGTGCTACAGTGTGGGAGTACTGTACAGACATGATCTTCCTCAGTGGTGCTACAGTGTGGGGGTACTGTACAGACATGATCTTCTTCAGTGGTGCTACAGTGTGGGGGTACCATACAGACATGATCTTCTTCAGTGTTGCTACAGTGTGGGGGTACTGTACAGACATGATCTTCTTCAGTGGTGCTACAGTGTGGGGGTACTGTACAGACATGATCTTCTTCAGTGGTGCTACAGTGTGGGAGTACTGTACAGACATGATCTTCTTCAGTGGTGCTACAGTGTGGGAGTACTGTACAGACATGATCTTCTTCAGTGGTGCTACAGTGTGGGGGTACTGTACAGACATGATCTTCTTCAGTGGTGCTACAGTGTGGGGGTACTGTACAGACATGATCTTCTTCAGTGGTGCTACAGTGTGGGGGTACTGTACAGACATGATCTTCTTCAGTGGTGCTACAGTGTGGGGGTACTGTACAGACATGATCTTCTTCAGTGGTGCTACAGTGTGGGGGTACTGTACAGACATGATCTTCTTCAGTGGTGCTACAGTGTGGGGGTACTGTACAGACATGATCTTCTTCAGTGGTGCTACAGTGTGGGGGTACCATACAGACATGATCTTCTTCAGTGGTGCTACAGTGTGGGGGTACCGTACAGACATGATCTTCTTCAGTGGTGCTACAGTGTGGGGGTACCGTACAGACATGATCTTCTTCAGTGGTGCTACAGTGTGGGGGTACCGTACAGACATGATCTTCTTCAGTGGTGCTACAGTGTGGGGGTACTGTACAGACATGATCTTCTTCAGTGGTGCTACAGTGTGGGGGTACCGTACAGACATGATCTTCTTCAGTGGTGCTACAGTGTGGGGGTACTGTACAGACATGATCTTCTTCAGTGGTGCTACAGTGTGGGGGTACTGTACAGACATGATCTTCTTCAGTGGTGCTACAGTGTGGGGGTACTGTACAGACATGATCTTCTTCAGTGGTGCTACAGTGTGGGGGTACTGTACAGACATGATCTTCTTCAGTGGTGCTACAGTGTGGGGGTACTGTACAGACATGATCTTCTTCAGTGGTGCTACAGTGTGGGGGTACCGTACAGACATGATCTTCTTCAGTGGTGCTACAGTGTGGGGGTACTGTACAGACATGATCTTCTTCAGTGGTGCTACAGTGTGGGGGTACCGTACAGACATGATCTTCTTCAGTGGTGCTACAGTGTGGGGGTACTGTACAGACATGATCTTCTTCAGTGGTGCTACAGTGTGGGGGTACTGTACAGACATGATCTTCTTCAGTGGTGCTACAGTGTGGGGGTACTGTACAGACATGATCTTTTTCAGTGGTGCTACAGTGTGGGAGTACTGTACAGACATGATCTTCTTCAGTGGTGCTACAGTGTGGGGGTACTGTACAGACATTATTTTCTTCAGTGGTGCTACAGTGTGGGGGTACTGTACAGACATGATCTTCTTCAGTGGTGCTACAGTGTGGGGGTACTGTACAGACATGATCTTCTTCAGTGGTGCTACAGTGTGGGGGTACCGTACAGACATGATCTTCTTCAGTGGTGCTACAGTGTGGGGGTACCATACAGACATGATCTTCTTCAGTGGTGCTACAGTGTGGGGGTACTGTACAGACATGATCTTCTTCAGTGGTGCTACAGTGTGGGGGTACTGTACAGACATGATCTTCTTCAGTGGTGCTACAGTGTGGGGGTACTGTACAGACATGATCTTCTTCAGTGGTGCTACAGTGTGGGGGTACTGTACAGACATGATCTTCTTCAGTGGTGCTACAGTGTGGGGGTACTGTACAGACATGATCTTCTTCAGTGGTGCTACAGTGTGGGAGTACTGTACAGACATGATCTTCTTCAGTGGTGCTACAGTGTGGGGGTACTGTACAGACATGATCTTCTTCAGTGGTGCTACAGTGTGGGGGTACTGTACAGACATGATCTTCTTCAGTGGTGCTAGAGTGTGGGGGTACTGTACAGACATGATCTTCTTCAGTGGTGCTAGAGTGTGGGGGTACCATACAGACATTATCTTTGACATAAGAGTTGAATTACAGCTTTATGTTTTCTTTGCTTTTCTTGCGTCAAAGTTTCAACTTTCAACTCCAACATGCTAATGCTGAGGCCTCCATGTGAGGCCTGTCTGGGCTGCCTGTTTGGGAAGCCTGTCTGGACTGCCTGTTTGGGAAACCTGTCTGGACTGCCTGTTTGGGATGCCTGTCTGGGCTGCCTGGCTGGTCTGCCTGTCTGGGCTGCCTGTTTGAGAAGCCTGTCTGGACTGCCTGTTTGGGAAGCCTGTCTGGACTGCCTGTTTGGGATGCCTGTCTGGGCTGCCTGGCTGGTCTGCCTGTTTGGGCGGCCTGCACCTCACATTGAATCCACATGCTAAGCAGTTAGCGCTTCCAGGCACAACTTTTTTTATTAGGAGTTGTAGGATGTTGTGGAGGGAAACAGAGTTGGCACAGACGCTGGAGTTTAATGCCCTACCAGATCATCTGTGTTGCTGTAACCACACACACAACGTAATGGTGGGTAAAACATTCAGACCACCAAGATGATGAAGTCATTACGACTGCACACACACACATTTAATTATTTCCCCCATGCATACTCAAGATGACCAGCTATGAAATATTACTGTATCATAGTCATGGAACATGTGCAAAACTCCCTTCTCCTTTGTGGTCAGAGTTTTGCAAAGAACACTTAATTCACACTTCTATCTACACCCATTGTGGTTCTGGAAAGTTGATCTCACCCAGCCTTACCCAGAGCCAGATCCAGATAAACCTCATCGGAGGGTCTGTTTCCCCCCTCTCAGACCCAGATCCAGACTAGCCCCAGACTGTTTTCCCCCTCTCAGACCCAGATCCAGACTAGCCCCAGACTGTTTTCCCCCTCTCAGACCCAGATCCAGACTAGCACCAAACTGTTTTCCCCCTCTCAGACCCAGATCCAGGCTAGCCCCAGACTGTTTTCCCTCTCTCAGACCCATATCCAGACTAGCCCCAGACTGTTTTCCCCATTTCAGACCCATATCCAGACTAGCCCCAGACTGTTTTCCCCCTCTCAGACCCAGATCCAGACTAGCCCCAGACTGTTTTCCCTCTCTCAGACCCAGATCCTGACTAGCCACAGACTGTTTTCAACCTCTCAGACCCAGATCCTGGCTAGCCCCAGACTGTTTTCCCCCTCTCAGACCCAGATCCAGACTAGCACCAAACTGTTTTCCCCCTCTCAGACCCAGATCCAGGCTAGCCCCAGACTGTTTTCCCTCTCTCAGACCCATATCCAGACTAGCCCCAGACTGTTTTCCCCATTTCAGACCCATATCCAGACTAGCCCCAGACTGTTTTCCCCCTCTCAGACCCAGATCCAGGCTAGCACCAAACTGTTTTCCCCCTCTCAGACCCAGATCCAGACTAGCACCAAACTGTTTTCTCTCTCTTAGACCCAGATCCTGGCTAGCCCCAGACTGTTTTCCCCTTCTCAGACCCATATCCAGACTAGCCCCAGACTGTTTTCCCCATTTCAGACCCAGATCCAGACTAGCCCCAGACTGTTTTCCCCCTCTCAGACTCAGATCCAGACTAGCACCAGACTGTTTTCCCCCTCTCAGACCCATATCCAGACTAGCCCCAGACTGTTTTCCCCCTCTCAGACCCAGATCCAGACTAGCCCCAGACTGTTTTCCCTCTCTCAGACCCAGATCCTGACTAGCCACAGACTGTTTTCAACCTCTCAGACCCAGATCCTGGCTAGCCCCAGACTGTTTTCCCCCTCTCAGACCCAGATCCAGACTAGCACCAAACTGTTTTCCCCCTCTCAGACCCAGATCCAGGCTAGCCCCAGACTGTTTTCCCTCTCTCAGACCCATATCCAGACTAGCCCCAGACTGTTTTCCCCATTTCAGACCCATATCCAGACTAGCCCCAGACTGTTTTCCCCCTCTCAGACCCAGATCCAGGCTAGCACCAAACTGTTTTCCCCCTCTCAGACCCAGATCCAGACTAGCACCAAACTGTTTTCTCTCTCTTAGACCCAGATCCTGGCTAGCCCCAGACTGTTTTCCCCTTCTCAGACCCATATCCAGACTAGCCCCAGACTGTTTTCCCCATTTCAGACCCAGATCCAGACTAGCCCCAGACTGTTTTCCCCCTCTCAGACTCAGATCCAGACTAGCACCAGACTGTTTTCCCCCTCTCAGACCCATATCCAGACTAGCCCCAGACTGTTTTCCCCCTCTCAGACCCAGATCCAGACTAGCCCCAGACTGTTTTCCCTCTCTCAGACCCAGATCCTGACTAGCCACAGACTGTTTTCAACCTCTCAGACCCAGATCCTGGCTAGCCCCAGACTGTTTTCCCCCTCTCAGACCCAGATCCAGACTAGCACCAAACTGTTTTCCCCCTCTCAGACCCAGATCCAGGCTAGCCCCAGACTGTTTTCCCTCTCTCAGACCCATATCCAGACTAGCCCCAGACTGTTTTCCCCATTTCAGACCCATATCCAGACTAGCCCCAGACTGTTTTCCCCCTCTCAGACCCAGATCCAGGCTAGCACCAAACTGTTTTCCCCCTCTCAGACCCAGATCCAGACTAGCACCAAACTGTTTTCTCTCTCTTAGACCCAGATCCTGGCTAGCCCCAGACTGTTTTCCCCTTCTCAGACCCATATCCAGACTAGCCCCAGACTGTTTTCCCCATTTCAGACCCAGATCCAGACTAGCCCCAGACTGTTTTCCCCCTCTCAGACTCAGATCCAGACTAGAACCAGACTGTTTTCCCCCTCTCAGACCCAGATCCAGACTAGCACCAGACTGTTTTCCCCTCCCTCTTCTTCATTTACAGTGATCCTTATTATAGTAAACAGAGCAGCAGCGTCACATGGAGAAGAGAGGATAGTAATTTTTTCAGCAGACCCTGCCACTTGTTTTGATGGTCATTAAGGAAGACTACGGGGAATTCATATAGAGCCTTCCCAGGCTCCTGTTTCTCTGGCCCCCTGGCCGCCTGGCTCTCTGGTCCTCTGGCCCCCTGGCTCTCTGGTCCTCTGGCCCCCTGGCTCTCTGGTCCCTAGCCCCTTGGATCCCTAGCCCCCTGGCTCCCTGGGCCTCTGGCCCCTTGGCTCCCTGGCTCTATGGTCCCTAGCCCCTTTGGCCTCTGGCCCCCTGGCTCTCTGGTCCCTAGCCCCTTGGATCCCTAGCCCCCTGGCTCCCTGGGCCTCTGGCCCCCTGGCTCTCAGGTCCCCTGACTCCCTGGCTCTCAGGCCCCCTGACTCCCTGGCTCTCAGGCCCCCTGACTCCCTGGCTCTCAGGCCCTCTGACTCCCTGGGCCTCTGGCCCCCTGGCTCTCAGGCCCCCTGACTCCCTGGCTTTCAGGCCCCCTGACTCCCTGGCTCTCAGGCCCCTGACTCCCTGGGCCCCTGGCTCCCTGGCTCTCTGCCCCCCTGGCCCCCTAACTCTCTGACCTCCTGGCTCCCTGCTGTCTGTCTGTCTAGCGTTCTGTGGGCCCCTGGCGCTCTGACCACCTAGCTCCCTGGTCCCCTGGTTGGAAGTATGCAAAACGTACCTTCCCTGGTCCTTCCTGTGTTTCTCATTCCAGACCTGCTGCCCTGTAGCCTAGCCCCTGGTCCGTTCACACGAAAGGTCAGATATTTAAAAATAGACTTTACTGGGCGTGGGGTTTATACATCCTGCAGCAAAGGTACTTCCTGGAATTTGTCCTAAAGGTCATGTTGGAGTATCATGTATTTTATCTGTAATTTGGCTGTTGGGAATTTTATTTGGAATATTGTCCTACAGGAAGTGTTACTACTATGTAACTGATTATTACGTTTCCTGCATGGCTGACATTACAACTCATGTTGATGATCTGGTTACATGTCACCATTTAGCCCAGATGCATTATTTATGATGAGGCCAGAAATTACAAATGGATTATGATGAAGCATAGAATGGAATTGAAATGATATCCAGTGATTCTGAATGGCTGTGAAAATAAGACGATTACAGAGATGAGTAGACTGATACAGTCCCTCCCTCTCCTGTGGAGAGATATAATAATCAGGCCACTGATCATCCACTCCATCCATCCTCCTCCATTATCTAACTCTGTTTTTCATAATGTGAGATCATCTATCTTCTGGCCCAGAGATAATTCTCTTAAAGACATTCCACGGAACTTTGGCGACTACTAAGTATTTTTTAAACCTCTCTCTTTGGTTTGGATGTGTCCATGTGTAGTTCATACATGCATAATCTATTATCAGAATTACTGTCTTACCTCAGTGAGCCACAAAATCACTTGTTTGAAAACAACTGTGTTTCTGGAAGCCAAGCTGCGACATTTTCCCTACATTTTCACCCATGTGTCACAGCCTCCTAGCAATTTGAGTTCTAGCCAATGAGCTTCAGCCCCTCGCCATTTGAGTGACAGCTAGAAAGAGTCACATTATCCACACACAGCAGAGTGGGAGAGACAACAATGACATGGTGCACATATCTGCACATGTGTGACATAGTATGCAATTTTCAGTGACCACTCATGGCTTTCAGAACTACTGGCTAAAAAGTATACAACATGATCTTCCTGCCCAGGAGAGTGCACGATACTTACTTCTACACCGCAGTGAGGAGTGAATTCGATTACAGTCTGGAGGTATTGTTCACTGATACGTGTTGCGTGGTTACCAGCATTAACAAACATACTCGGTAATGACCAAGCAGAGGTTCTCAATTAGGTCGTGCACCAGAGAAGAGGAACGTTACAAAGACAGAAACTGTCCCTAACTCAAGTTTCAATTTTTAATGTCACGTGCACAAGTACGGTGAAATGCTTTTCTTCCAAGCTCTAAAACCAACAATGCGATAATCAGTAACAATGTAATAGTAAAAACAACATATGGTAGAACAACAACACACAACAAATAAAAATAAGAAATAAGAAGAACAACCATAAAGTAAGTAAGCTATACAGGGTCAGTTCCAGTACCATATTTACAATGTGCAGGGAGATTGGAGTGATAGAGGTAGATATGTAGAGGGGTAAGGTGACTAGGCATCAGGATATATGATAAACAGAGTTGCAGCAGTGGTATGAATGAGTCAGTATAAATGTATGTGCATGTTATGTTAGTGTTAGCAAATTAAATGTGTGAGAGTGTGTGTGAGAGTGTGTGTGTGTTGGTGTGTCAGTGTGTGTGTGTGTTGGTGTGTCAGTGTGTGTGAGAGTGTGTGTTTGTTGGTGTGTCAGTGTGTGTGAGTGTGTGTGTGTGTGTGTGTGTGTGTGTGTGTGTGTCAGTGTGTCAGTGTGTGTGAGAGTGTGTGTGTGTGTGTGTGTGTTGGTGTGTCAGTGTGTGTGTGTGTTGTTGTGTCAGTGTGCATGAGCGTGTGTTTGTGTGTTGGTGTGTCAGTGTGTGTGTGTGTTGGTGTGTCAGTGTGTGTGAGAGTGTGTGTGTGTTGGTGTGTCAGTGTGTGTGAGAGTGTGTGTTTGTTGGTGTGTCAGTGTGTGTGTGTGTGTGTGTGTGTTGGTGTGTCAGTGAGCGTGAGTGTGTGTGTGTGTGTGTTGGTGTGTCAGTGTGCGTGAGTGTGTGTGTGTGTGTTGGTGTGTCAGTGTGCGTGAGTGTGTGTGTATTGGTGTGTCAGTGTGCGTGTGTGTGTGTGTGTGTGTGTGTTGGTGTATCAGTGTGTGTGAGTGTGTGTGTGTGTTGGTTTTTCAGTGTGTGTGAGTGTGTGTGTGTGTTGGTGTGTCAGTGTGTGTGTGTGTGTGTGTGTGTGTGTGTGTGTGTGTTGTTGTGTCAGTGTGCGTGAGTGTGTGTGTGTGTGTGTGTGTGTTGGTGTGTCAGTGTGCGTGAGTGTGTGTGTTGGTGTGTCAGCGCGCGTGAGTGTGTATGTGTGTATTGGTGTGTCAGTGTGCGTGGGAGGGAACTAAGCACGTAACCCTGAGGGGCCCCAGTGTTGAGGATCAGCATGGCAGATGTATTGTTTCCTGGAGGTGTTTAGTCCCAGGGTCCTTAGCTTAGTGATGAGCTTTGTGGGCACTATGGTGTTGAACGCTGAGCTGTAGTCAATGAACAGCATTCTCACATAGATTTTCCTTTTGTCCAGGTGGGAAAGGGCAGTGTGGAGTGCGATAGAGATTGCGTCATCTATGGATCTGTTGGGGCGGTATGTGAATTTGCTAGTGGTGGTTTACCTACTCGTTGACAAATTCTTACATGGCACCCCGCCCTCCTCCCCCTTTTCCTCCGTCTTTTCTTCACGCTGATGATGGGCATTTAGGCCTTGTTTTGACAAAGCAGTATATCATTCACGTTGGACTCATTAAATACATTTATTTTGTCCAGTTTGAGGTGAGTAATTGCTGTTCTGATGTCCAGAAGATCTTTTCGGTCATAAGAGATGGTAGCAGCAACATTATGTACAAAATAAGTTGCAAACAATGTGAAAAAACAAACAAAATAGCACAGTTGGTTAGGAGCCCATAAAACAGCAGCCATCCCCTCTGGCGCAATTATTATCCTTCCCTAGCACATTAATGGCCATGCTCACACCTCCCAAGCTTCCATCAAGGATGCATCCCAGGTAGCTAACAGAGGTTTTAGTTGTAGAATTGATACAGGTCTATAATTCCCAGGGTCAGACTTTATCCCTTTCAGGTGGTAGGCGTTACGTAGATCCAGCTTGGAAAACACAGTGGCCCCCTGGAGCGGCTTGAAGGCTGAGGAAATTAGTGGTAGCAGGTAACAGTTTCTTAACAGTAATGTCATTGAGTCCCCTGTAGTCAATGCACGGGCGCAGGGTCTTGTCCTTTTTCTCCACGAAGAAGAACCCTACGCCAGCGAGAAAGGAATAGAGATGGATAAATCCTGCAGGTAGGGAGTCCCCAATGTAGGTCTCCATAGCCTTGGTCTCTCCTGTCCCGACAGAGAGTACAGACATCCCCGGGAAAGCATGGTGCTAGGAAGAAGGTCAATCCCGCAGTCATTGGGTCGGTTCCTCAGAATCAAAGTGTCACCAAGCCTTGCTGAACACCTCCCAGAGGTCCTGGTACTCCGCGGGGATGGTACAGAGGTCCGGGGCACCTTCCGAGCCCCCAGGAAGACGTCCCGGGGCAGGTTGCACTGACTTCAGACAATGGGCGTGGCTCCAGGCCATGATGGATGCCATGATGGACTCCGGACTCCAGGCCATGATGGCACCAGACCCAGTTGATGAGGGAATTATGTCACTGGAGCCAGGAGAATTTCAAAACCACGGGAATCTGAGGAGACTTGATGAGCAGAAATGGAATAGTCTCGCTGTGATTCCCTGACACCCGTAGGTTGATGGGAGTGATATTATGAGAGACCCGGCCTATAGCGCGCCCGTCCAGCGATCTAGCATCTATGGGAATGGAGAGCGGCTGAGTTGGGATGTTCAGCTCGGAAGCCAGGGTAGCATCCAAAAAGCACTCATCGGCCCCAGGGTCAATGAGGAACTGAAGAGATTTAGACTGGTTTCCACACAGCAGAATGGCATGAAAAGGGGTGCAAGCAAGGGAAGCAGAAAAGTTATCCATATGGCCCACCATTCTGTCTAGTTGCATAGGCTCGGGAAGCGGTAATTCGGCCATCTTCAGCGACTCTCGGGGGAAGTCGGGAAGCCTCGGGTTCTCTTGGCAACGGGACCGTCGGAGACTTCGGGGATGACTCAGAGGCAAGGTGGAATCCTGGGATGTGCGGGCAAAATCAAATTTCCTCAACCTCCGTTTTTTCCTATAATCGCCCATCGATACAGATGGTCAACGCAATGAGGGAATCGAGATCCGTAGGTAACTCCTGAGCTGCCTTGTCGTCTTTGACTTCCTCCAAGACGCCGTGCAGGAACATATTCCTTCCTGATTCCAAGCACTCTCCGCTGCCAACGTGTGGTTATCCACTGCGTAGTCTGCCACACTGCGGGAGTCCTGCCAAGTCTGGATTAGCTTCCAGACAGCTTCTCTCTCAGGGGAACAGGGCATCAAAAGAGAAGGTGGAGTGACCGATGAGACGGCACTGCTAACCGCTGAGTTACTGAGGGGCTGTGGGGTTACCACCATGGTAGGCTGCCTTCCAGACAACCTGTGGAATTGCTCCAGCAAAATGTCCAACGCCCGGTCATGGCTTTCAGCCAATGTTTGGACTCCCTCCATCAGACCACTAAGCAATTCCTCGTGCCTACCAATGGAGGCTCCTTGCACAGCTGGCTCAGGTCTGCTGGGTCAGTCATGGCCAGTTCGTACTATCACGTTTTCAGGGAAGACCCAGATGCAGACAACATCGAAGTAACAACAGGTTATTAATCCAACAGGGGCAGGCAAAAGACAGGTCAAGGGCAGGCAGGATTCAGTAATCCAGACAGGTGGGGCAAAGGTACAGGATGGCAGGCAGGCTCAGTGTCAGGGCAGGCAGAATGGTCAACACCGGGAAAACTAGAGGGAGGGAGGGAGGGAGAGAGGCAGTGAGGGAGAGAAGCAGTGAGGGAGAGAGGCAGTGAGGGAGAGAAGCAGTGAGGGAGAGAAGCAGTGAGGGAGAGAAGCAGTGAGGGAGAGAAGCAGTGAGGGAGAGAGGCAGTGAGGGAGAGAGGCAGTGAGGGAGAGAGGCAGTGAGGGAGAGAGGCAGTGAGGGAGGGAGGCAGTGAGGGAGGGAGGCAGTGAGGGAGAGAGGCAGTGAGGGAGAGAGGCAGTGAGGGAGAGAGGCAGTGAGGGAGAGAAGCAGTGAGGGAGAGAGGCAGTGAGGGAGAGAGGCAGTGAGGGAGAGAAGCAGTGAGGGAGAGAGGCAGTGAGGGAGAGAAGCAGTGAGGGAGAGAAGCAGTCAGGGAGAGAAGCAGTGAGGGAGAGAGGCAGTGAGAGGCAGTGAGGGAGGGAGGCAGTGAGGGAGGGATGCAGGGAATGGCAAGAGGGAGGAATGGAGGAAAGGAGGCAGGGGGCTATCAGGGAGGCAGGGAGGGAGGGAGGCAGTGAGGGAATGAAGAGAAGCTTGTAGGGAGGGAATGGAGGGATGGACTAGCATTAGCCCCAAATTTAGAGGTAGCATGTGTGTGTGTGTGTGTGTGTGCGTGCCTGTGTGTGTGCGTGTGTATGTGCGCGCGTGTGTGTGTGTGTGCTTGTGCGTGTGTGTGCGCGTGTGTGTGTGTGTGTCTGCTCAACGGATGACTCTATGACTCTACGAGTGGTGCAGCGGTCTACCGCACTGCATCTCAGTGCTATATGTGTCACTACAGACCCTGGTTCAATCCTGGGCTGTACCACAACTTGCCGTGATCGGGAGTCCTATAGGGTGGCACACCAATGGCCCAGCGTTGTCTGGATTAGAGGAGGGTTTGGCTGGGGGTGGGGTAGGCTGTCATTGTAAAATAAGAATTTGTTCTTAACTGACTTGCCTAGTCAATAAATAAAGGTTAAGTAAAAAATAAATAGAGGCTGGTGTCCTGTTTTCCATATAGCCTGGACACTGTTAAAGCTGTGCATTTAGCTCCCAGTCCCAGGACACCTAATGGTTATAGTACATTGTTCTGCGATCTCACAACCCACAACCAAATCTCTCTACTCAATTTGAAATGCATTTATGTTGACATTTAAGTTACAGTGCCTTGCGAAAGTATTCGGCCCCCTTGAACTTCGCGACCTTTTGCCACATTTCAGGCTTCAAACATAAAGATATAAAACTGTATTTCTTTGTGAAGAATCAACAACAATTGGGACACAATCATGAAGTGGAACGACATTTATTGGATATTTCAAACTTTTTTAACAAATCAAAAACTGAAAAATTGGGCGTGCAAAATTATTCAGCCCCCTTAAGTTAATACTTTGTAGCGGCACCTTTTGCTGCGATTACAGCTGTAAGTCGCTTGGGGTATGTCTCTATCAGTTTTGCACATCGAGAGACTGACATTTTTTTCCATTCCTCCTTGCAAAACAGCTCGAGCTCAGTGAGGTTGGATGGAGAGCATTTGTGAACAGCAGTTTTCAGTTCTTTCCACAGATTCTCGATTGGATTCAGGTCTGGACTTTGACTTGGCCATTCTAACACCTGGATATGTTTATTTTTGAACCATTCCATTGTAGATTTTGCTTTATGTTTTGGATCATTGTCTTGTTGGAAGACAAATCTCCGTCCCAGTCTCAGGTCTTTTGCAGACTCCATCAGGTTTTCTTCCAGAATGGTCCTGTATTTGGCTCCATCCATCTTCCCATCAATTTTAACCATCTTCCCTGTCCCTGCTGAAGAAAAGCAGGCCCAAACCATGATGCTGCCACCACCATGTTTCACAGTGGGGATGGTGTGTTCAGCTGTGTTGCTTTTACTCCAAACATAACCGTTTTGCATTGTTGCCAAAAAGTTCAATTTTGGTTTCATCTGACCAGAGCACCTTCTTCCACATGTTTGGTGTGTCTCCCAGGTGGCTTGTGGCAAACTTTAAACAACACTTTTTATGGATATCTTTAAGAAATGGCTTTCTTCTTGCCACTCTTCCATAAAGGCCAGATTTGTGCAATATACGACTGATTGTTGTCCTATGGACAGAGTCTCCCACCTCAGCTGTAGATCTCTGCAGTTCATCCAGAGTGATCATGGGCCTCTTGGCTGCATCTCTGATTAGTCTTCTCCTTGTATGAGCTGAAAGTTTAGAGGGACGGCCAGGTCTTGGTAGATTTGCAGTGGTCTGATACTCCTTCCATTTCAATATTATCGCTTGCACAGTGCTCCTTGGGATGTTTAAAGCTTGGGAAATCTTTTTGTATCCAAATCCGGCTTTAAACTTCTTCACAACAGTATCTCGGACCTGCCTGGTGTGTTCCTTGTTCTTCATGATGCTCTCTGAGCTTTTAACGGACTTCTGAGACTATCACAGTGCAGGTGCATTTATACGGAGACTTGATTTCACACAGGTGGATTGTATTTATCATCATTAGTCATTTAGGTCAACATTGGATCATTCAGAGATCCTCACTGAACTTCTGGAGAGAGTTTGCTGCACTGAAAGTAAAGGGGCTGAATAATTTTGCACGCACAATTTTTCAGTTTTTGATTTGTTAAAAAAGTTTGAAATATCCAATAAATGTCGTTCCACTTCATGATTGTGTCCCACTTGTTGTTGATTCTTCACAAAAAAATACAGTTTTATATCTTTATGTTTGAAGCCTGAAACGTGGCAAAAGGTCGCAAAGTTCAAGGGGGCCGAATACTTTCGCAAGGCACTGTATGTTACAATTTAAGCTAAAAGTCTGTTATGAGAGACTAGTCAGGTTGCTTTCAAACATGAAGAAGGCAGTTTACACTAAGCACTGTGCATGTCTCTCTCTCGCTCAGCTGTGATGGCCTCTGACCTCTCCTGTTGTCCACAATGCGACCCCAAGCTATAGACAGGCCTGGGCACTGGTCCCCCCCAGACCACGTCCATGGTCAACCGAGCAAACAGTCAGGTGAGGGTGGACATCTAATACTTCACCCCTGGCCCCTGGACAGAAGTCTAATAATGGGGTCTGGGACAACTATGTCCCATAACCCTTAACCTTAGCCCTCTCTATAGGCTACCTGTGAGTGCTAGCTAGCTGTAACTCCACAGGAAGAGGTGAAGAGGTCAACTTCAGAGTTAGGGAGGAGGGTTATGGGGGCTATAAAATGAGGGGTATAATTCAGCCTCTTTTCCATCTCTCTTGTTCTTCCTGGTCTGTTTTTTACTACCATCTTAATGACTTAAATTGTGTCCAATTAAGCTAAGGGCTGTTACTGAAGCATCTCTACTGACTGTAGTCTGAAGCATGTGTTTAATTAGCCAGTTGTAAAAGACTGGAGCTAACGGAGTGTTCCTGCAGGAATGTTAACGATTGGTGGGATGATGAGATCCCTCACTGTGCTGAGAGAAGACGCGTTTGACTGTTTCATTTAGTATTGTTGAATGCAATGGTTTGCCGTTTGAATCCCTGTGGGTCGTCTGAAAAATGCTTCCATGTGTGAGAAGAAGGGAACTTTCTTTTATGGCCTCCTTCTTACGACTACCCTCGGAGCGGTCACATCCGGACGGCTTCGACAAATCGGTCCGGATCATGTGCCAGTTTAGCTTTGAGCAAGAAACAAATAGGAAATGGTTTCCCTCCTCGCTGTGTGTGTGTCCCTCGCCACGCGTGGGGATAAAGTGTTTAACTCTGAGGAGAGCTGCAGGAGGAGCTGGAAGTCCCAGATGTGTTTAGTTACAGTTGTTTCAGTTTTTTTTTTTTTGGTGTCAAATGTGTCCTTTTGATGCTGAAGTCACATAGAAGTCTGGTGGTGTGTCAGAGGTCAGAGGTTACGGGTCATTCTCAGAGAGTAGGGGTCACTTCGTGAACCTGGACATTGACTGGGTGCTGGTCCAACAGGGACACCACTCCAAGCACTAAAACATGTTCTGTAACTCGTAAAGACTGCAGGTATAATGCTGACATAAACCATGGAAAACTCAAAGCCATCTCTCAAATTGTTAAGTAATAACCAAAATAAAATAATTTGGATTAAACACAGTTTCAAGTTTATTTGTTATATGTAATACATTGGAAATCTTACTCACCAGAGCTCTCAGTTTAACCTTAACTAAACTGTAAAACTGTCATTTTAGTGAAGAGCAGGACCACATGACAGCCTTTGCTCCTTTGCTGAGGCAGCAACTTTTGTTAGTGTAAGTGTGTAGAATATGACCTTCCCGTTCAGCCTGTCTCCACTGTGTGTAGAATATAACCTCCCCGTTCAGCCTGTCTCCACTGTGTGTAGAATATGACCTTCCCGTTCAGCCTGTCTCCACTGTGTGTAGAATATGACCTTCCCGTTCAGCCTGTCTCCACTGTGTGTTGAATATGACCTTCCCGTTCAGCCTGTCTCCACTGTGTGTTGAATATGACCTTCCCGTTCAGCCTGTCTCCACTGTGTGTAGAATATGACCTTCCCGTTCAGCCTGTCTCCACTGTGTGTAGAATATGACCTTCCCGTTCAGCCTGTCTCCACTGTGTGTAGAATATGACCTTCCCGTTCAGCCTGTCTCCACTGTGTGTTGAATATAACCTCCCAGTTCAGCCTGTCTCCACTGTGTGTAGAATATGACCTCCCAGTTCAGCCTGTCTCCACTGTGTGTAGAATATGACCTCCCAGTTCAGCCTGTCTCCACTGTGTGTAGAATATGACCTTCCCGTTCAGCCTGTCTCCACTGTGTGTAGAATATGACCTTCCCGTTCAGCCTGTCTCCACTGTGTGTAGAATATAACCTCCCAGTTCAGCCTGTCTCCACTGTGTGTAGAATATGACCTCCCAGTTCAGCCTGTCTCCACTGTGTGTAGAATATAACCTCCCAGTTCAGCCTGTCTCCACTGTGTGTAGAATATGACCTTCCCGTTCAGCCTGTCTCCACTGTGTGTTGAATATGACCTTCCCGTTCAGCCTGTCTCCACTGTGTGTAGAATATAACCTCCCAGTTCAGCCTGTCTCCACTGTGTGTAGAATATAACCTCCCAGTTCAGCCTGTCTCCACTGTGTGTAGAATATAACCTCCCAGTTCAGCCTGTCTCCACTGTGTTGAATATGACCTTCCCGTTCAGCCTGTCTCCACTGTGTGTAGAATATAACCTCCCAGTTCAGCCTGTCTCCACTGTGTGTAGAATATAACCTCCCAGTTCAGCCTGTCTCCACTGTGTGTAGAATATAACCTCCCAGTTCAGCCTGTCTCCACTGTGTGTAGAATATAACCTCCCAGTTCAGCCTGTCTCCACTGTGTGTAGAATATAACCTCCCAGTTCAGCCTGTCTCCACTGTGTGTAGAATATAACCTCCCAGTTCAGCCTGTCTCCACTGTGTGTAGAATATAACCTCCCAGTTCAGCCTGTCTCCACTGTGTGTAGAATATGACCTTCCCGTTCAGCCTGTCTCCACTGTGTGTAGAATATAACCTCCCAGTTCAGCCTGTCTCCACTGTGTGTAGACTGCCACAGTCCTTTATTGAGTTGTTTCCTCAAATAACGGCTCCTCCCCCTTCAACATCCCTGAGGAGCTGTGTCTTTCTACTTCCCTTTGTAGCAAATGAGATCCCCACTTTACAACTGGGTGAGAGGGCCATAAGTAGTGGTCATAAGTAGTGCTATATCGGGAATAAGTTGCTATTTAGAACACAGCCCTAGATTGTCACTGTAGCCGTGTTGGTGATGCAGTTAGACAGGAGTGTTGCTGTTATAAAGTGTAGAACACAGCCCTAGATTGTCACTGTAGCCGTGTTGGTGATGCAGTTAGACAGGAGTGTTGCTGTTATAAAGTGTAGGACACAGCCCTAGATTGTCACTGTAGCCGTGTTGGTGATGCAGTTAGACAGGAGTGTTGCTGTTATAAAGTGTAGAACACAGCCCTAGATTGTCACTGTAGCCGTGTTGGTGATGCAGTTAGACAGGAGTGTTGCTGTTATAAAGTGTAGGACACAGCCCTAGATTGTCACTGTAGCCATGTTGGTGATGCAGTTAGACAGGAGTGTTGCTGTTATAAAGTGTAGAACACAGCCCTAGATTGTCACTGTAGCCGTGTTGGTGATGCAGTTAGACAGGAGTGTTGCTGTTATAAAGTGTAGAACACAGCCCTAGATTGTCACTGTAGCCGTGTTGGTGATGCAGTTAGACAGGAGTGTTGCTGTTATAAAGTGTAGAACACAGCCCTAGATTGTCACTGTAGCCGTGTTGGTGATGCAGTTAGACAGGAGTGTTGCTGTTATAAAGTGTAGAACACAGCCCTAGATTGTCACTGTAGCCGTGTTGGTGATGCAGTTAGACAGGAGTGTTGCTGTTATAAAGTGTAGAACACAGCCCTAGATTGTCACTGTAGCCGTGTTGGTGATGCAGTTAGACAGGAGTGTTGCTGTTATAAAGTGTAGAACACAGCCCTAGATTGTCACTGTAGCCGTGTTGGTGATGCAGTTAGACAGGAGCGTTGCTGTTATAAAGTGTAGGACACAGCCCTAGATTGTCACTGTAGCCGTGTTGGTGATGCAGTTAGACAGGAGCGTTGCTGTTATAAAGTGTAGAACACAGCCCTAGATTGTCACTGTAGCCGTGTTGGTGATGCAGTTAGACAGGAGTGTTGCTGTTATAAAGTGTAGAACACAGCCCTAGATTGTCACTGTAGCCGTGTTGGTGATGCAGTTAGACAGGAGTGTTGCTGTTATAAAGTGTAGAACACAGCCCTAGATTGTCACTGTAGCCGTGTTGGTGATGCAGTTAGACAGGAGTGTTGCTGTTATAAAGTGTAGAACACAGCCCTAGATTGTCACTGTAGCCGTGTTGGTGATGCAGTTAGACAGGAGTGTTGCTGTTATAAAGTGTAGGACACAGCCCTAGATTGTCACTGTAGCCGTGTTGGTGATGCAGTTAGACAGGAGCGTTGCTGTTATAAAGTGTAGAACACAGCCCTAGATTGTCACTTTAGCAGTGTTGGTGATGCAGTTAGACAGGAGTGTTGCTGTTATAAAGTGTAGAACACAGCCCTAGATTGTCACTGTAGCCGTGTTGGTGATGCAGTTAGACAGGAGTGTTGCTGTTATAAAGTGTAGAACACAGCCCTAGATTGTCACTGTAGCCATGTTGGTGATGCAGTTAGACAGGAGTGTTGCTGTTATAAAGTGTAGAACACAGCCCTAGATTGTCACTGTAGCCGTGTTGGTGATGCAGTTAGACAGGAGCGTTGCTGTTATAAAGTGTAGGACACAGCCCTAGATTGTCACTGTAGCCGTGTTGGTGATGCAGTTAGACAGGAGCGTTGCTGTTATAAAGTGTAGAACACAGCCCTAGATTGTCACTGTAGCCGTGTTGGTGATGCAGTTAGACAGGAGTGTTGCTGTTATAAAGTGTAGAACACAGCCCTAGATTGTCACTGTAGCCGTGTTGGTGATGCAGTTAGACAGGAGTGTTGCTGTTATAAAGTGTAGAACACAGCCCTAGATTGTCACTGTAGCCGTGTTGGTGATGCAGTTAGACAGGAGTGTTGCTGTTATAAAGTGTAGAACACAGCCCTAGATTGTCACTGTAGCCGTGTTGGTGATGCAGTTAGACAGGAGTGTTGCTGTTATAAAGTGTAGGACACAGCCCTAGATTGTCACTGTAGCCGTGTTGGTGATGCAGTTAGACAGGAGCGTTGCTGTTATAAAGTGTAGAACACAGCCCTAGATTGTCACTTTAGCAGTGTTGGTGATGCAGTTAGACAGGAGTGTTGCTGTTATAAAGTGTAGAACACAGCCCTAGATTGTCACTGTAGCCGTGTTGGTGATGCAGTTAGACAGGAGTGTTGCTGTTATAAAGTGTAGAACACAGCCCTAGATTGTCACTGTAGCCATGTTGGTGATGCAGTTAGACAGGAGTGTTGCTGTTATAAAGTGTAGAACACAGCCCTAGATTGTCACTGTAGCAGTGTTGGTGATGCAGTTAGACAGGAGTGTTGCTGTTATAAAGTGTAGAACACAGCCCTAGATTGTCACTGTAGCCATGTTGTTGATGCAGTTAGACAGGAGTGTTGCTGTTATAAAGTGTAGGACACAGCCCTAGATTGTCACTGTAGCCGTGTTGGTGATGCAGTTAGACAGGAGTGTTGCTGTTATAAAGTGTAGAACACAGCCCTAGATTGTCACTGTAGCCATGTTGGTGATGCAGTTAGACAGGAGTGTTGCTGTTATAAAGTGTAGGACACAGCCCTAGATTGTCACTGTAGCCGTGTTGGTGATGCAGTTAGACAGGAGTGTTGCTGTTATAAAGTGTAGGACACAGCCCTAGATTGTCACTGTAGCCGTGTTGGTGATGCAGTTAGACAGGAGTGTTGCTGTTATAAAGTGTAGGACACATATGTCTGTACCGTCTCAGGGCGTTTTGACAGGCTACTCACAGATGTGTTATGTAGGTATTGGTTTTGCAATGCAATTCCATACAATGAATACATAGAGGAGTTGGGATTGGAACACTAGCCTGTACTCTCTAGTTACATCTGAATATAATAGCTTTGTACGTTCCCTTCCATTTCATGCTTTCATGTTAAATTGTTAAATTCTCCCCCACACTGTTTGACATCATACACTGGAAACCTTATTTTGCTTGTATAACTTAATACTGTTATGGTCCATAATAACAGTCTGGGTTAGCGGAGGCCGGGGTTAGGGGAGGGTTTGGCCGGGGTTAGGGGAGGCCGGGGTTAGGGGAGGGTTTGGCCAGGGTTAGGGGAGGCCGGGGTTAGGGGAGGGTTTGGCCGGGGTTAGGGGAGGGTTTGGCTGGGGTTAGTGGAGGGTTTGGCCTAGGTTAGGGGAGGCCGGGGTTAGGGGAGGGTTTGGCCGGGGTTAGGGGAGGGTTTGGCCGGGGTTAGGGGAGGGTTTGGCCGGGGTTAGGGGAGGCCGGGGTTAGGGGAGGGTTTGGCCGGGGTTAGGGGAGGGTTTGGCCGGGGTTAGGGGAGGCCGGGGTTAGGGGAGGGTTTGGCCGGGGTTAGGGGAGGCCGGGGTTAGGGGAGGGTTTGGCCGGGGTTAGTGGAGGGTTTGGTCGGGGTTAGGGGAGGGTTTGGCCGTGGTTAGGGGAGGCCAGGGTTATGGGAGGCCGGGGTTAGGGGAGGGTTTGGCCGGGGTTATGGGAGGCCGGGGTTTGGGGAGGCCGGGGTTAGGGGAGGGTTTGGCCGGGGTTAGGGGAGGCCGGGGTTAGGGGAGGGTTTGGCCGGGGTAGGCCGTCATTGTAAAATAAGAATTTGTTCTTAACTGACTTGCCTAGTTAAATAAAGGTTAAATAAAAAATTAAATAATCCAATCATTAGGTGTGGATAATTGGATGTTTGCACTCATGTTAACCTCTAATTATATGTAAAAGTTATGAGAAAAAAAAGCCACAATATTCTGTCGTGTGATTTCTTTCCCTTTTTTAGTAAACAGATTTGCAGTCTGTTTAAAAATGTAAATGCAGCTATATTACAAAATAAAAATAGAGAATTTCAATGTGATTGATGACGCTTGCTCGAGTTCTGAATCAAATTCATAACTATCACGTATTAAAAACCAAATACCCAATCAATATGTTGACATTAAAATGGCAGCGATCTCTAACTGCTCTCACAGCTCTGTTTACAACTGTCCTGACCAGGCGTCTGCCTTGCTGTGTGAAAACTGGTAGAAAAGGGGTTATCTGAGAGATATATGGCTAACAAGACACCAAGGTCCATCCCACTACAGTCTGACCTGGGTTTGTCCTGGGTCAATCTAGCTAAGTCAATATGAACGCTGCTCCACCTCTGATTGTTAGCTCCACTACGACCACTAGTTCACCTTTCTCTCCCCTCTTTCTTCCCTATTTTATCCCCCCTTTTTTCATGGCGTAATAGGATTGTTATTACAGTAGAGTGATAGGAGTTTATGAGGTCTTTATGACTCTGGGCTGTGTTAGGCTCTTCTCCTGGTGATAGTGCCCTGTAGTGGCAGGTCACTGAAAGCCTGGAGAATGAGACAGTCAGGCCTATAGCTTTTATGATATAAGGTAACTCACACATCATCATTGGGTGCTAATCTCAACAATGGGCTCTGAATGGTGTCATGTAAACTGCAAATGAACCCTTAACTCTTAAGGTGTACTATACTGTGCTGTGCACTGCGGGGGCAAAGAGTCCCATGACCGAGACTGTCGTGACCTTCTCATCGCCCCTACACGTTTCTGCTTTACAGCCTCTGTCATGGGGTAGAGTTAAGGAAATAGAATTAAGCAATAAGGCACGAGAGAGTGTGGTATATGGCCAATATACCACGGCTAAGGGCTGTTCTTAGGCACAACACAAGCAGTGCACATTTTTAGCATGCGTATGTGATCCCTGCGGGAATTGAACCCACAACTTGACCAACTTGAGCCACACAGGACCATTAGTGTGATGATTATGTGAATTGCGATTTATAGGTCATGAACACATACTACTACAGTTTTTACTGAGCATCTTAAAACCTTGTGGGATTCGGCATGTTCAAGAGTGAGGCCAGTTTGACCACTGAAGAATGTGTTGTTTTATTATCGTGGGTTGTTGGTCATGCCTCTTGACTCTTGACGCTGGTCCTGTCCTGTCATTGAGGCATGCTATAGCTAGACTCTAACTCTGGAGGGCAACCACTCAACGAGATGAGCCGGCGGGGTAGAGCCGGCAGGGTGGAGCCAGCGGGGTGTTGTTTAACAGTGGTAGAAGGTGCTATGGACCAGAGACCAGGCATGAGGTGCTGCATGGTCAGGTTTTTTGTTGTTGTTGTTTGTGTGTGTGTGTGTGTGTTTGTAGTGAATGGGGCTGTAAAGACCCCCGGGGGTAGATATTTATGGGGGAGCCTTAAAGGTCACGTCAGAGCTCGTCTCGTGTACACACACACACACACACACACACACACACACACACACACACACACACACACAAATCAAATGTATTTATATAGCCCTTCTTACATCAGCTGATATATCAAAGTGCTGTACAGAAACCCAGCCTAAAACCCCAAACAGCAAGCAATGCAGGTGTAGAAGCACACACACACACTCATGTATGCACGCACGTATGCAAGCAGGCACACACACACACATAAAGAGGTCAGGGATGTGGGGCTTGTCTTGCGGCGACATATCCGATGTTGAACCTTGAACTGTGAAATTGTTAGAGAGCCCTTTCTAACAACAGTGATGTAGGGCAGCCAGCGAGCATTGAAATGCAAGACTATGAGCAGAGCAGAACCAAGCCATGGCTTTTCTAATGTCTTTCTGATGTGCTGTATGTGATGTGGAGAAGGGTAAGAAACACTTACATCGTTTTGCCGTTGGCTTTAAAAACTACACTGAACAAAAATATAAACGCAACATGTAAAGTGTTGGTCCCATGTTTCATGAGCTGAAATAAAATATACCAGATATAACATACCAAATTTGTTTACATCCTTGTTAGTGAGCATTTCTCCTTTGCCAAGCTAATCCATCAACCTGGCAGGTGCGGAATATCAAGAAGCTGATTAAACAGCACGATCATGACACAGAGACATCTGGAGGTGAAAGAAACGAACACCTGTTTAGACAAGGTCCTGGCTAGCGGAGTAGAACACCTGTTTAGGAGAGGTCCTGGCTAGCAGAGTAGAACACCTGTTTAGGTGAGGTCCTGGCTAGCAGAGTAGAACACCTGTTTAGGAGAGGTCCTGGCTAGCAGAGTAGAACACCTGTTTAGGAGAGGTCCTGGCTAGCAGAGTAGAACACCTGTTTAGGAGAGATCCTGGCTAGCAGAGTAGAACACCTGTTTAGGTGAGGTCCTGGCTAGCAGAGTAGAACACCTGTTTAGGAGAGATCCTGGCTAGCAGAGTAGAACACCTGTTTAGGAGAGGTCCTGGCTAGCGGAGTAGAACACCTGTTTAGGCAAGGTCCTGGCTAGCGGAGTAGAACACCTGTTTAGGCAAGGTCCTGGCTAGCGGAGTAGAACACCTGTTTAGGCAAGGTCCTGGCTAGCGGAGTAGAACACCTGTTTAGGCAAGGTCCTGGCTAGCGGAGTAGAACACCTGTTTAGGCAAGGTCCTGGCTAGCGGAGTAGAACACCTGTTTAGGCAAGGTCCTGGCTAGCGGAGTAGAACACCTGTTTAGGACAGGTCCTGGCTAGCGGAGTAGAACACCTGTTTAGGAGAGGTCCTGGCTAGCGGAGTAGAATTCTTGAAAAATAAGCACCTTGTGCTGGGGCCAATAAAAAGGCCACTCTAAAATTTTGTCACACAACACAATGCCACAGATGTCTCAAGTTTTGAGGGAGCGTGCAACAGGCATGCTGACTACAGGAATGTACACCAGAGCTGTTGCAAGAGAATTTAATGTTAATTTCTCTACCATAAGCCATCTCCAATGTCATTTTAGAGGATTTGGCAGTACGTCCAACCAGCCTCACAACCGCAGACCACATGTATGGAGTCGTGTGGGCGAGTGGTTCGCTGATGAACAGCGTGTCCCATGGTGGCGGTGGCGTTACGGTATGGGCGGGCATTAGCTACGGACAATGTTGCGTTTATATTCTTGTTCAGTATGTGTGTTGATAGATTCAGTCATAAAACTTTAAAAGAGTTGTATAATTGATGAAAGCTTGGTGATGTATGGCGCAAGATTGAATTTAATGTATATGGACTCAGTCAAGTTTCAGTGCGGCATTGAAGTGACTTGCAATCCACAGGTGCCACTGCAATAGTCTTCCATGTGACTTGGCCCTTTGAACTTCTTCAACCATTAACATTTGAGTAATTTAGGCGAAGCTCTTATCCAGAGCAGCTTACAGTAGTAGTGTGTTTATACATTTTCGTACTGGTCCCCCGTGGGAACCGAATCCACAACCCTGGCGTTGCAAGCGCCGTGCTAAGCGCCGTGCTCTACCACATGGGACCAGTTAGTGAACTTTCTTCCCACTCAACTAACTTTCAAGACGAGAAGCAAGTCTGACAATTTCAACAGAGCCACATAGTCACATAGTCACATAGTCACATAGCCACATAGTCACATAGTCACATAGTCACATAGCCACATAGTCACATAGCCACATAGCCACATAGTCACATAGTCACATAGCCACATAGTCACATAGCCACATAGTCACATAGCCACATAGTCACATTGCCACATAGTCACATAGTCACATAGCCACATAGCCACATAGCCACATAGTCACATAGCCACATAGTCACATAGTCACATAGTCACTTAGTCACATAGCCACATAGTCACATAGCCACATAGTCACATAGTCACATAGTCACATAGCCAACATTGAAATCTGCTGTCAGATTTACATATTTTGTAGATATTTCATCCCTTTAGTGACTTTCTGTTAAAATCATTTCATGACTTGTATCTTTTTTTTTACCAGTGTTCTATAGAATTTCTGTAACTCATGTGTTTCCAACTCATCTTGGCCTGAAAGTAGGATGCAGAGTTCTCCCTCCCCTTTAAGACTTGCTAAATGATGGAGCTGAAGTTTTTTTTGGTTGGGCACAAAGGTCTGTGGTCTGTACTGGGACCTGCTGAGTGGTGTGTCAATGGGCCACCCTGGCTTCCCTGGCCCTGGCTGCAACAATGGCTTTGTCCACACACACACATGTTGCAACAAAGACCAGGGAGTGCGTGCGTGTGTGGACAAAGCCATTGTGCAGTCAAGTTTCAGTTCAGCGTACACACACGCACGCAGGCACTCATGCACACACACACACACACACAAAAGCATGCACACATGCTTATTCACATAAAATCCACAAGCATCCATATTAGGGTAAAGCATGATGTTTCCCTAAAGCTGAGGTGACTAGGCCAGTGTTGTCCCCGCTAAATGATGTCCCCAGGGAAGTTAGGAACTCTATTTAGAGATGGACAGGGTTCCTTCCGGCAGACCACAGAGGAAGCTCAGGGTGACGGCCTCCACCACCTCAACCCCGGATCCAAACTAAACTAACTTTGTTTTCTGAGGCAACAGGAAGAGTTTCTTCACCTTTTAACATTCCTTTCCTCAGGGAGGGAAAGAGATGGAGGGGTCAACTGTCCTGCGGGGTTGGGGTCAAATCCATTTCCAGCCAAGTCAGGGAGTTTGGAATTTCAGTGTATTTCCTGAATTGACTGAATTAAAAGGGAATTGACCCCAGCCCTACTGTCCTGCTTGTGGGACATTCAAGTCGTTCCATAGCCAAAGGCAACTGACCAAAGAGGAAAAACACAACATATACGACAGCTACGCAAAACAGTTGAACAGTTACACAAAACAGTTGAACAGTTACAATAGTCACAACAGTTACAATAGTCACAACAGTTACAATAGTCACAACAGTTCAACAGTTACAATAGTCACAACAGTTACAATAGTCACAACAGTTGCAATAGTCACAATAGTCACAACAGTTACAATAGTCACAACAGTTCAACAGTTACAATAGTCACAACAGTTACAATAGTCACAACAGTTACAATAGTCACAATAGTCACAACAGTTACAATAGTCACAACAGTTACAATAGTCACAACAGTTCAACAGTTACAACAGTTACAATAGTCACAATAGTCACAACAGTTACAATAGTCACAACAGTTACAATAGTCACAACAGTTACAATAGTCACAACAGTTACAATAGTCACAACAGTTACAATAGTCACAACAGTTACAATAGTCACAACAGTTACAATAGTCACAACAGTTACAATAGTCACAACAGTTCAACAGTTACAATAGTCACAACAGTTACAATAGTCACAACAGTTACAATAGTCACAATAGTCACAACAGTTACAATAGTCACAACAGTTACAATAGTCACAACAGTTACAATAGTCACAACAGTTCAACAGTTACAATAGTCACAACAGTTACAATAGTCACAACAGTTACAATAGTCACAACAGTTACAATAGTCACAACAGTCACAACAGTTACAATAGTCACAACAGTTACAATAGTCACAACAGTTACAATAGTCACAACATTTCAACAGTTACAATAGTCACAACAGTTACAATAGT
Organism: Oncorhynchus mykiss; assembly: GCF_057628025.1. Classification (NCBI taxonomy): domain Eukaryota; kingdom Metazoa; phylum Chordata; class Actinopteri; order Salmoniformes; family Salmonidae; genus Oncorhynchus; species Oncorhynchus mykiss. The sequence goes on from NC_143023.1 coordinate 93,311,508, forward strand.
CACAACAGTTACAATAGTCACAACAGTTACAATAGTCACAACAGTTACAATAGTCACAACAGTTACAATAGTCACAACAGTTACAATAGTCACAACAGTTACAATAGTCACAACAGTTACAATAGTCACAACAGTTACAATAGTCACAATAGTCACAATAGTCACAACAGTTACAATAGTCACAACAGTTACAATAGTCACAACAGTTGAACAGTTACAATAGTCACAACAGTTACAATAGTCACAACAGTTCAACAGTTACAATAGTCACAACAGTCACAACAGTTACAATAGTCACAACAGTTACAATAGTCACAACAGTTACAATAGTCACAACAGTTACAATAGTCACAACAGTTACAATAGTCACAACAGTTACAATAGTCACAACAGTTACAATAGTCACAACAGTTACAATAGTCACAACAGTTCAACAGTTACAATAGTCACAACAGTTACAATAGTCACAACAGTTACAATAGTTACAAAAGTCACAACAGTTACAATAGTCACAACAGTTACAATAGTCACAACAGTTACAATAGTCACAACAGTTACAATAGTCACAACAGTTACAATAGTCACAACAGTTACAATAGTCACAACAGTTCAACAGTTACAATAGTCACAACAGTTACAATAGTCACAACAGTTACAATAGTCACAACAGTTCAACAGTTACAATAGTCACAACAGTTCAACAGTTACAATAGTCACAACAGTTACAACAGAACAACAGTTACAACAGAACAACAGTTACAATAGTCACAACAGTTCAACAGTTACAATAGTCACAACAGTTACAATAGTCACAATAGTCACAACAGTTACAATAGTCACAACAGTTACAATAGTCACAACAGTTACAATAGTCACAACAGTTCAACAGTTACAATAGTCACAACAGTTACAATAGTCACAACAGTTACAATAGTCACAACAGTTACAATAGTCACAACAGTTCAACAGTTCAACAGATCAGCAGTTCAACAATTACAACAGAACAACAGTTACAACAGTTACAACAGAACAACAGTTACAACAGAACAACAGAACAACAGAACAACAGTTACAACAGTTACAACAGAACAACAGTTACAACAGAACAACAGAACAACAGAACAACAGTTACAACAGAACAACAGTTACAACAGAACAACAGAACAACAGTTACAACAGAACAACAGTTACAACAGTTACAACAGAACAACAGTTACAACAGAACAACAGTTACAACAGTTACAACAGTTACAACAGAAAAACAGTTACAACAGAACAACAGTTACAACAGAACAACAGTTACAACAGTTACAACAGAACAACAGTTACAACAGAAAAACAGTTACAACAGAACAACAGTTAAAACAGTTACAACAGTTACAACAGTTACAACAGAACAACAGTTACAACAGTTACATCAGAACAATAGTTACAACAGAACAACAGTTACAACAGAACAACAGTTACAACAGAACAACAGAACAACAGTTACAACAGAACAACAGTTACAACAGAACAACAGTTACAACAGAACAACATTTACAACAGAACAACAGTTACAACAGAACAGCAGAACAACAGTTACAACAGTTACAACAGTTACAACAGTTACAACAGAACAACAGTTACAACAGAACAACAGTTACAACAGAACAACAGTTACAATAGTCACAACAGTTACAACAGAACAACAGTTACAACAGAACAACAGTTACATCAGAACAACAGTTACAACAGAACAACAGTTACAACAGAACAACAGTTACAACAGTTACATCAGAACAACAGTTACAACAGAACAACAGTTACAACAGAACAACAGTTACAACAGAACAACAGTTACAACAGTTACATCAGAACAACAGTTACAACAGAACAACAGTTACAACAGAACAACAGTTACAACAGAACAACAGTTACAACAGAACAACAGTTACAACAGAACAACAGAACAACAGTTACAACAGTTACAACAGAACAACAGTTACAACAGAACAACAGTTACAACAGAACAACAGAACAACAGTTAAAACAGAACAACAGTTACAACAGAACAACAGTTACAACAGAACAACAGTTACAACAGTACAACAGAACAACAGTTACAACGGTTACAACAGTTACAACAGAACAACAGTTACAACAGTACAACAGAACAACAGTTACAACAGTTACATCAGAACAACAGTTACAACAGAACAACAGTTACAACAGAACAACAGTTACAACAGAACAACAGTTACAACAGTTACATCAGAACAACAGTTACAACAGAACAACAGTTACAACAGAACAACAGTTACAACAGAACAACAGTTACAACAGAACAACAGTTACAACAGAACAACAGAACAACAGTTACAACAGTTACAACAGAATAACAGTTACAACAGAACAACAGTTACAACAGAACAACAGAACAACAGTTAAAACAGAACAACAGTTACAACAGAACAACAGTTACAACAGAACAACAGTTACAACAGTACAACAGAACAACAGTTACAACAGTTACAACAGTTACAACAGTTACAACAGAACAACAGTTACAACAGTACAACAGAACAACAGTTACAACAGAACAACAGAACAACAGTTACAACAGAACAACAGTTACAACAGAACAACAGTTACAACAGAACAACAGTTACAACAGAACAACAGTTACAACAGTTACAACAGAACAACAGTTACAACAGAACAACAGTTACAACAGAACAACAGTTACAACAGAACAACAGTTACAACAGTTACAACAGAACAACAGTTACAACAGAACAACAGAACAACAGTTACAACAGTTACAACAGTTACAACAGTTACAACAGAACAACAGTTACAACAGAACAACAGTTACAACAGAACAACAGTTACAACAGAACAACAGTTACAACAGAACAACAGTTACAACAGAACAACAGAACAACAGTTACAACAGTTACAACAGAACAACAGTTACAACAGAACAACAGAACAACAGTTACAACAGAACAACAGTTACAACAGAACAACAGTTACAACAGTTACAACAGAACAACAGTTACAACAGAACAACAGTTACAACAGTTACAACAGAACAACAGTTACAACAGAACAACAGTTACAACAGAACAACAGTTACAACAGAACAACAGAACAACAGTTACAACAGAACAACAGAACAGCAGAACAACAGTTACAACAGAACAACAGTTACAACAGAACAACAGTTACAACAGAACAACAGTTACAACAGAACAACAGTTACAACAGAACAACAGAACAACAGAACAACAGTTACAACAGAACAACAGTTACAACAGAACAACAGTTACAACAGAACAACAGAACAACAGTTACAACAGTTACAACAGAACAACAGAACAACAGAACAGCAGAACAACAGTTACAACAGAAAAACAGTTACAACAGAACAACAGTTACAACAGAACAACAGAACAACAGTTACAACAGTTACAACAGAACAACAGTTACAACAGAACAACAGAACAACAGTTACAACAGAACAACAGTTACAACAGAACAACAGTTACAACAGAACAACAGTTACAACAGAACAACAGTTACAACAGAACAACAGAACAACAGTTACAACAGAACAACAGTTACAACAGAACAACAGTTACAACAGTTACAACAGAACAACAGTTACAACAGAACAACAGTTACAACAGAACAACAGTTACAACAGTTACAACAGAACAACAGTTACAACAGAACAACAGAACAACAGAACAACAGTTACAACAGAACAACAGTTACAACAGAACAACAGTTACAACAGAACAACAGAACAACAGTTACAACAGTTACAACAGAACAACAGTTACAACAGAACAACAGTTACAACAGTTACAACAGAACAACAGAACAACAGAACAACAGTTACAACAGAACAACAGAACAGCAGAACAACAGTTACAACAGAACAACAGTTACAACAGAACAACAGTTACAACAGAACAACAGTTACAACAGAACAACAGTTACAACAGTTACAACAGAACAACAGTTACAACAGAACAACAGAACAACAGAACAACAGTTACAACAGAACAACAGTTACAACAGAACAACAGTTACAACAGAACAACAGAACAACAGTTACAACAGTTACAACAGAACAACAGAACAACAGAACAGCAGAACAACAGTTACAACAGAAAAACAGTTACAACAGAACAACAGTTACAACAGAACAACAGAACAACAGTTACAACAGTTACAACAGAACAACAGTTACAACAGAACAACAGAACAACAGTTACAACAGAACAACAGTTACAACAGAACAACAGTTACAACAGAACAACAGTTACAACAGAACAACAGTTACAACAGAACAACAGAACAACAGTTACAACAGAACAACAGTTACAACAGAACAACAGTTACAACAGTTACAACAGAACAACAGTTACAACAGAACAACAGTTACAACAGAACAACAGTTACAACAGTTACAACAGAACAACAGTTACAACAGAACAACAGAACAACAGAACAACAGTTACAACAGAACAACAGTTACAACAGAACAACAGTTACAACAGAACAACAGAACAACAGTTACAACAGTTACAACAGAACAACAGTTACAACAGAACAACAGTTACAACAGTTACAACAGAACAACAGTTACAACAGAACAACAGTTACAACAGAACAACAGTTACAACAGTTACAACAGAACAACAGTTACAACAGAACAACAGTTACAACAGAACAACAGTTACAACAGAACAACAGTTACAACAGAACAACAGTTACAACAGAACAACAGTTACAACAGAACAACAGAACAACAGAACAACAGTTACAACAGAACAACAGTTACAACAGTTACAACAGAACAACAGTTACAACAGAACAACAGTTACAACAGAATAACAGAACAACAGAACAACAGTTACAACAGAACAACAGTTACAACAGTTACAACAGAACAACAGTTTCAACAGAACAACAGAACAACAGTTACAACAGAACAAAAGTTACAATAGTCACAACAGTTACAACAGAACAACAGTTACAACAGAACAACAGTTACATCAGAACAACAGTTACAACAGAACAACAGTTACAACAGAACAACAGTTACAACAGTTACATCAGAACAACAGTTACAACAGAACAACAGTTACAACAGAACAACAGTTACAACAGTTACATCAGAACAACAGTTACAACAGAACAACAGTTACAACAGAACAACAGTTACAACAGAACAACAGTTACAACAGAACAACAGAACAACAGTTACAACAGTTACAACAGAACAACAGTTACAACAGAACAACAGAACAACAGTTAAAACAGAACAACAGTTACAACAGAACAACAGTTACAACAGAACAACAGTTACAACAGTACAACAGAACAACAGTTACAACGGTTACAACAGTTACAACAGAACAACAGAACAACAGTTAAAACAGAACAACAGTTACAACAGAACAACAGAACAACAGTTAAAACAGAACAACAGTTACAACAGAACAACAGTTACAACAGAACAACAGTTACAACAGTACAACAGAACAACAGTTACAACGGTTACAACAGTTACAACAGAACAACAGTTACAACAGTACAACAGAACAACAGTTACAACAGTTACATCAGAACAACAGTTACAACAGAACAACAGTTACAACAGAACAACAGTTACAACAGAACAACAGTTACAACAGTTACATCAGAACAACAGTTACAACAGAACAACAGTTACAACAGAACAACAGTTACAACAGAACAACAGTTACAACAGAACAACAGTTACAACAGAACAACAGAACAACAGTTACAACAGTTACAACAGAACAACAGTTACAACAGAACAACAGTTACAACAGAACAACAGAACAACAGTTAAAACAGAACAACAGTTACAACAGAACAACAGTTACAACAGAACAACAGTTACAACAGTACAACAGAACAACAGTTACAACAGTTACAACAGTTACAACAGTTACAACAGAACAACAGTTACAACAGTACAACAGAACAACAGTTACAACAGAACAACAGAACAACAGTTACAACAGAACAACAGTTACAACAGAACAACAGTTACAACAGAACAACAGTTACAACAGAACAACAGTTACAACAGTTACAACAGAACAACAGTTACAACAGAACAACAGTTACAACAGAACAACAGTTACAACAGAACAACAGTTACAACAGTTACAACAGAACAACAGTTACAACAGAACAACAGAACAACAGTTACAACAGTTACAACAGTTACAACAGTTACAACAGAACAACAGTTACAACAGAACAACAGTTACAACAGAACAACAGTTACAACAGAACAACAGTTACAACAGAACAACAGTTACAACAGAACAACAGAACAACAGTTACAACAGTTACAACAGAACAACAGTTACAACAGAACAACAGAACAACAGTTACAACAGAACAACAGTTACAACAGAACAACAGTTACAACAGTTACAACAGAACAACAGTTACAACAGAACAACAGTTACAACAGTTACAACAGAACAACAGTTACAACAGAACAACAGTTACAACAGAACAACAGTTACAACAGAACAACAGAACAACAGTTACAACAGAACAACAGAACAGCAGAACAACAGTTACAACAGAACAACAGTTACAACAGAACAACAGTTACAACAGAACAACAGTTACAACAGAACAACAGTTACAACAGTTACAACAGAACAACAGTTACAACAGAACAACAGAACAACAGAACAACAGTTACAACAGAACAACAGTTACAACAGAACAACAGTTACAACAGAACAACAGAACAACAGTTACAACAGTTACAACAGAACAACAGAACAACAGAACAGCAGAACAACAGTTACAACAGAAAAACAGTTACAACAGAACAACAGTTACAACAGAACAACAGAACAACAGTTACAACAGTTACAACAGAACAACAGTTACAACAGAACAACAGAACAACAGTTACAACAGAACAACAGTTACAACAGAACAACAGTTACAACAGAACAACAGTTACAACAGAACAACAGTTACAACAGAACAACAGAACAACAGTTACAACAGAACAACAGTTACAACAGAACAACAGTTACAACAGTTACAACAGAACAACAGTTACAACAGAACAACAGTTACAACAGAACAACAGTTACAACAGTTACAACAGAACAACAGTTACAACAGAACAACAGAACAACAGAACAACAGTTACAACAGAACAACAGTTACAACAGAACAACAGTTACAACAGAACAACAGAACAACAGTTACAACAGTTACAACAGAACAACAGTTACAACAGAACAACAGTTACAACAGTTACAACAGAACAACAGTTACAACAGAACAACAGTTACAACAGAACAACAGTTACAACAGTTACAACAGAACAACAGTTACAACAGAACAACAGTTACAACAGAACAACAGTTACAACAGAACAACAGTTACAACAGAACAACAGTTACAACAGAACAACAGTTACAACAGAACAACAGAACAACAGAACAACAGTTACAACAGAACAACAGTTACAACAGTTACAACAGAACAACAGTTACAACAGAACAACAGTTACAACAGAATAACAGAACAACAGAACAACAGTTACAACAGAACAACAGTTACAACAGTTACAACAGAACAACAGTTTCAACAGAACAACAGAACAACAGTTACAACAGAACAAAAGTTACAATAGTCACAACAGTTACAACAGAACAACAGTTACAACAGAACAACAGTTACATCAGAACAACAGTTACAACAGAACAACAGTTACAACAGAACAACAGTTACAACAGTTACATCAGAACAACAGTTACAACAGAACAACAGTTACAACAGAACAACAGTTACAACAGTTACATCAGAACAACAGTTACAACAGAACAACAGTTACAACAGAACAACAGTTACAACAGAACAACAGTTACAACAGAACAACAGAACAACAGTTACAACAGTTACAACAGAACAACAGTTACAACAGAACAACAGTTACAACAGAACAACAGAACAACAGTTAAAACAGAACAACAGTTACAACAGAACAACAGTTACAACAGAACAACAGTTACAACAGTACAACAGAACAACAGTTACAACAGTTACAACAGTTACAACAGTTACAACAGAACAACAGTTACAACAGTACAACAGAACAACAGTTACAACAGAACAACAGAACAACAGTTACAACAGAACAACAGTTACAACAGAACAACAGTTACAACAGAACAACAGTTACAACAGAACAACAGTTACAACAGTTACAACAGAACAACAGTTACAACAGAACAACAGTTACAACAGAACAACAGTTACAACAGTTACAACAGAACAACAGTTACAACAGAACAACAGAACAACAGTTACAACAGTTACAACAGAACAACAGTTACAACAGAACAACAGTTACAACAGAACAACAGTTACAACAGAACAACAGTTACAACAGAACAACAGTTACAACAGAACAACAGTTACAACAGAACAACAGTTACAACAGAACAACAGAACAACAGTTACAACAGTTACAACAGAACAACAGTTACAACAGAACAACAGAACAACAGTTACAACAGAACAACAGTTACAACAGAACAACAGTTACAACAGTTACAACAGAACAACAGTTACAACAGAACAACAGTTACAACAGTTACAACATAACAACAGTTACAACAGAACAACAGTTACAACAGAACAACAGTTACAACAGAACAGCAGAACAACAGTTACAACAGTTACAACAGAACAACAGTTACAACAGAACAACAGAACAGCAGAACAACAGTTACAACAGAACAACAGTTACAACAGAACAACAGTTACAACAGAACAACAGTTACAACAGTTACAACAGAACAACAGTTACAACAGAACAACAGAACAACAGAACAACAGTTACAACAGAACAACAGTTACAACAGAACAACAGTTACAACAGAACAACAGAACAACAGTTACAACAGTTACAACAGAACAACAGAACAACAGAACAGCAGAACAACAGTTACAACAGAACAACAGTTACAACAGAACAACAGTTACAACAGAACAACAGAACAACAGTTACAACAGTTACAACAGAACAACAGTTACAACAGAACAACAGAAACCCAGTTACAACAGAACAACAGTTACAACAGAACAACAGTTACAACAGAACAACAGAACAACAGTTACAACAGTTACAACAGAACAACAGTTACAACAGAACAACAGAACAACAGTTACAACAGAACAACAGTTACAACAGAACAACAGTTACAACAGAACAACAGAACAACAGTTACAACAGTTACAACAGAACAACAGAACAACAGAACAGCAGAACAACAGTTACAACAGAACAACAGTTACAACAGAACAACAGTTACAACAGAACAACAGAACAACAGTTACAACAGAACAACAGAACAACAGTTACAACAGTTACAACAGAAACCCAGTTACAACAGAACAACAGTTACAACAGAACAACAGTTACAACAGAACAACAGAACAACAGTTACAACAGTTACAACAGAACAACAGTTACAACAGAACAACAGAACAACAGTTACAACAGAACAACAGTTACAACAGAACAACAGTTACAACAGAACAACAGTTACAACAGAACAACAGAACAACAGTTACAACAGTTACAACAGAACAACAGTTACAACAGAACAACAGTTACAACAGTTACAACAGAACAACAGTTACAACAGAACAACAGTTACAACAGAACAACAGTTACAACAGTTACAACAGAACAACAGTTACAACAGAACAACAGAACAACAGTTACAACAGAACAACAGTTACAACAGAACAACAGTTACAACAGAACAACAGTTACAACAGAACAACAGTTACAACAGAACAACAGAACAACAGTTACAACAGAACAACAGAACAACAGTTACAACAGAACAACAGTTACAACAGAACAACAGTTACAACAGAACAACAGTTACAACAGAACAACAGTTACAACAGAACAACAGAACAACAGTTACAACAGAACAACAGTTACAACAGTTACAACAGAACAACAGTTACAACAGAACAACAGTTACAACAGAACAACAGAACAACAGAACAACAGTTACAACAGAACAACAGTTACAACAGTTACAACAGAACAACAGTTACAACAGAACAACAGAACAACAGTTACAACAGAACAAAAGTTACAACAGTTACAACAGAACAACAGTTACAACAGAACAACAGAACAACAGTTACAACAGAACAACAGAACAACAGTTACAACAGAACAAAAGTTACAACAGTTACAACAGTTACAACAGAACAACAGTTACAACAAACCAACAGTTACAACAGAACAACAGTTAAAACAGTTACAACATTTCACCTTACAGTGAAATGCTTACTTACAAGCCCTTAACCAACAATGCAGTTTAGAAAAGATAAGTGCTAAGAAAGTATTTACTAAATAACTGAAGTAAACAATTTTAAAAAATTAAAAAGAAAGAAAGAAAGAAGAAAAGTAATTAAAGAGCAACGATAAAATAACAGTAACAAGGCTATATACAGGGGTACCGGTACAGAGTCAATGTGCGAGGGCACAAGATAGTCGAGGTAATTGAGGTAATATGTACATGTTGGTGGAGGTAAAAGTGACTATGCATAGATAATAACTAGAGAGGGGAGGGGTCAATGTAAATAGTCCGGTTAGCCATTTGATTAGGTGTTCAGGAGTCTTATTGCTTGAGGGTAGAAGCTGTTAAGAAGCCGTTTATGTAAAACGCCCCTGTGGATTGAACCCAGTGTTACATTATTCTGTCTGTGTGGTGGGGTCTTGCTGACATCGTTGTTGACTGGGACAATGAGGGAGATGCAGCAGGTTCAGTATCTAGGGAAACGGAAATGTGTCTTCCGCATTTAACCCAGCCCCTCTGAATCAGAGGTACGTGGGGGCTGCCATAATCGACATCCACGGTGCCCGGGGTACAGTGGGTTAACTGCCTTGCTCAGGGGCAGAACAACAGATTTTTACCTTGTCAGCTCGGGGATTCAATCCAGCAACCTTTTGTTTACTGGCCCAACGCTCTAACCACTCGGCTACTAGTTTAGGGGACAGGGAGAAGTGGTCAATGGGTATGTGATGGAAAACTGAGACTGCATGTGACATCTAAATTGCATATTTACAAATCTACTCTCAGTAACAATTAAGCATGAATCACATTATATCACATCAGACACGACAAGACATTTGAGGTTAAGATGAAAGAAGATAAACAAAACAAGTAAAAAACACTTTTCTCAGTTGCTGTGATGGTTTCATAGTGAAAGGAGAGATAGGAATGCAATGTGAGAGCCATTGGACCTGTGGGCTTGGTTTGACCACCATCAGTCTGGTGGTAAGCCAAGCTGTGGCATCGGTCGCTGATGTGATGTGGTGTGATGCGCTCGTCAGGGAAAGAGTTCTTGTGGGGAAAGCTCACTGGTGGTTCTCATTTGATGTGTGTTTGAAGTGCGAGAGGAGGTTCACCAAAGGGCGGAGACACCCTGAGCCTGGCCCTGCCCCTGAGTGTTTGGGTTAGGGTTTGGCAGGGGATAGGGGTTGGGGGGGAAGGGGGGGTTGGGGAGGTGGGAGAGCACACTGCCCACAAATTGAGGTGGAAACTGAGCTGTACTTCCTAACCTCCTGCCAAATGTATGACCATATTAGAGACACATATTCCCCTCAGATTACACAGACCCACAAAGAATTCTAAAACAAACCCGATTTTGCTAAACTACTTTATCTATTGGGTGAAATACCACAGTGTGCCATCACAGCAGCAACATTTGTGACGTGTTGCCACAAGAAAAGGGCAACCAGTGAAGAACAAACACCATTGTAAATACAACCTATTTATGTTTATTTATTTTCCCTTTTGTACTTTAACTATTTGCACTATCACTATCATTGCAACACTGTATATAGACATAATATGACATTTGTAATGTCTTTATTCTTTTGGAACTTTTGTGAGTGTAATGTTTACTGTTCATTTTGTATTGCATATTTTCCTTTTGTTTATTATCTAGTTCACTTGCTTTGGCAATGTAAACATGTTTCCCATGCCAATAAAGCCCCTTAAATTGAATTGAGTGACTGAGTGAGTAGTAGTGGGAATGCCATCTGGCTGAACTGCCCGCCTCCACACACATAGTCACACACCCTCAAACAGTCGCTTCACACCACATACACACACACACACAGAACACACACACACAGAACACACACATCTCTGGTTCTACTGTCTTTGCTTTGATGGTTGCTGTGGCTGTGCTGACCGCTCTCTGGGAGGGAAGGCTGTGCTGACTGCTCTCCGGGAGGGAAGGCTGTGCTGACCGCTCTCCGGGAGGGAAGGCTGTGCTGACCGCTCTCTGGGAGGGAAGGCTGTGTTGACCGCTCTCTGGGAGGGAAGGCTGTGCTGACCGCTCTCTGGGAGGGAAGGATGTGCTGACCGCTCTCTGGGAGGGAAGGCTGTGCTGACCGCTCTCTGGGAGGGAAGGCTGTGCTGACCGCTCTCTGGGAGGGAAGGCTGTGCTGACCGCTCTCTGGGAGGGAAGACTGTGCTGACCTCTCTCTGGGAGGGAAGGCTGTGTTGACCTCTCTCTGGGAGGGAAGGCTGTGTTGACCTCTCTCTGGGAGGGAAGGCTGTGCTGACCTCTCTCTGGGAGGGAAGGCTGTGCTGACCGCTCTCTGGGAGGGAAGGCTGTGCTGACCTCTCTTTGGGAGGGAAGGCTGTGCTGACCTCTCTTTGGGAGGGAAGGCTGTGCTGACCGCTCTCTGGGAGGGAAGGCTGTGCTGACCTCTCTCTGGGAGGGAAGGCTGTGCTGACCTCTCTCTGGGAGGGAAGGCTGTGTGCAGGGCAGAGGAGGAGGAGCCAGGCAGCTGTGAGCCTGTGACTGTCCTGGATTCAGTAGATCTACAGAAAGAGGGAAGGAGGCTGAGTCCGCAGAGAGAGAAACTGAAAGAGGAGAGGTTGCTGTCCTGGATTTTTTTTAGCTGCAATAGAGGGAGATTGAAAGAGGAGGGGCTGGGCCAAGAGCCATGTTGCCCAGAGCCAGTGGAGAATAACAGACAGGCCTGAGTCTTGATAAAAGCTTAGGAGAGCTTTCTGCACAGAGGTAAGACCACTGAGGCCTCTGCCAAAGGAATTTGATAGGAGTGGATAAGAAAAAATTGCTATTCTAGTTGTACCTGTACAGCCTAAAAAATACATTTGACATTTGAAATGGGATATTTTGCCTTAAATGTCTCAGCCTTAGCAGTAATTTCTAGCTTTAAACTGGATTTAAAGAGTGATTTTAACACTGTTTTATTGGTAAGATGTTTAAACTGTATTTAAGAGTGATTTTAACACTGTTTTATTGGTAAGATGTTTAAACTGTATTTAAGAGTGATTTTAACACTGTTTTATTGGTAAGATGTTTAAACTGTATTTAAGAGTGATTTTAACACTGTTTTATTGGTAAGATGTTTAAACTGTATTTAAGAGTGATTTTAACACTGTTTTATTGGTAAGATGTTTAAACTGTATTTAAGAGTGATTTTAACACTGTTTTATTGGTAAGATGTTTGCATTTATTTATTTTTACTCAGTCTTCCATTTTAGGAAAACATGTTTTGAATATGCATACATTCTACTGTAAGTGGGATACTAGTATGGGCATTGGTCATTGAAACTGTGTCTGAGGCACTGGGTCTAATGCTATCTGAACAGGATCAGCAGTGTGTTTGATGTTCAGCGAGCTGTGTGACAGCAGCATGTGTGTTGGGGACTGGGTGCAGGCTAGGCGGACATGTGCAGGTGGTCCCTCTCACAGCGCAGGGTAGGCAGGGTCTCTTATACCCATTTGGTCTTGAAATAACACCCCCCCTGGGATGGAGGGAGACACAAGGCTTAGCTAGCACTACTTTGAGTTGACATGGGATAGACAGGGCTGTGAGAAACTATTCTTTTAAAGATGATGTCACTGGTATTTGCGTGGTATTTTCAACATTACTAGTTCAACTTATTGTTTCGGTACCATTGAATAGTTGGATAATTTAGGTATTGGATAACGATTTTCCATTTAACACCGTTGATTCAAATGATTTAACATCTTAAATACTTCTCCGTTTTGAGAATGATTTATGTGTAGGTCAGTGTTTCTTTAAGTGCCAGTGATTTTACAAGGGGCTGGTTTTATAAAGCGCCAGCAGGTGACTCAGTCCTAATCTGAGTACATGTGTTTTTTTGGGGATTGTTTCGAGTTCCACGTTTTATTTGTCGTATGGGATACGCATGGTATACATTGTCTAACGAGATGCTTACTTGCTTGTTTATTGGATTTGAAATAATCTTTTCCGCCGATCTTGACTGGAGAAACATCTTGCAGAGAAAAACAGACTTGTCAGAGAAAAACAGACTTGTCAGAGAAAAACAGACTTGTCTCAATATGAACTGGAGAACCTGAACCTTTTGAACTGAAAATCTGGTTCTCTCCAAGTAGACCTAGTGTACAACCCAAATAACACCCCATTCCCTATAAAGTGCACTACTTTCGACCAGAACCCTATGGGGCCCTGGTCAAAGTAGTACACTAAATAGGGAATAAGGTGTAATTTGGGACGCTACCCTAGACCCTAACCAGAGTGAGTCTGTGGGTGAGACTGTGCCAAATCAAACATGTACAGTCCAGACATGCTGACAGAGAACCGTGTGTTGGGGCTGTGGGCTTGTCCATCATTCGTCTCCTTGAGGATGTGAGACAGTAATTCAGACCAGCAGCTGGTTATTTTCCCTATTCTTTTAACCAGGGTTGTTCATCTACCGTACTAGATGGATTTACTGTGTACATCTACACTATATTTGGAGGACATCTTTCAATCAATGAGTTGAGATGAGAAATACAATACAAAAAATTTAATTGAACTGCGAAGTATGACTCCTGGTTTATTTAGTCTTGTGGGACTGTGTCATTATCCTTCAATAAATCTGCTGAGAACGTGAAGCAGATGTCAGGACACTTGTGGTATCCCATCTATATGTTGGCTGTATGGCAGCACAGATCCTGTTGTTTCCCTCATTCCATGACTGAAGTGTCCCCTACATTGTAATTCATTGCGCATTTAGCATTTCCATAGGAGTCAATAGTCAGTGGTTACCCCAGCAGGGTTTATCTCTATCCATACTCCCAGACTCCACCAACCCACTACACTGTCCCCCTCACCCTGCTCTGTGGGGGGATACCCTACCACCCACTCCCCGCCCGGCTGGGGGTACAAGGTCTCTGTGGGGAGATCAGATATGCATCTGAGGCTCCCAAGGTAAAGCCATGTTAACAAGCACCTTTACAAAAGGCTGTTAAACATTCAAGACTGCAGGGGTCCGGGCCACATCGGCCAGAGGGAGGGAAACACAGGAACTAGCTTACTGTGAGCTAACATTGTAAGAGCTAACTTTTCAACTCTTGAGCTTTGAGAGTTTGTCAGAGAGTTTGTGTGTGTGCTGGGTAAGATGGTTTGGTAGTCAGTCAGTAGGTTGAGGAAATTAAATCAATGACATCTGAGGTGAGAATTAGCATACTTGCAGATGATGTTCAGGGAAAGGCATTGAGCTATTGTCTCTGATGGGTAACAAATGTGTTTTTATTTAACTAGGAAGGTTAGTTAAAAACAATTTCTTATTTTACAATGATGGCCTACCCCGGCCAAACCCGGACAATGCTGTGCCAATTGTGCGCCGCCCTATGTGACTCGCAATCACGGCCGTGATACAGCCCGGGATCTAACCAGTCTGTAGTGATGCCTCTAGCACTGCCTTAGACCGCTGCGCCACTCGGGAGCTATGGTCTCTGATGGGTAGCCAGTGAAGTCTGATCTGGCTGTATCTCAGACTTGACATTCTTCTGAGGCAGGTTCTGAAGGGGAAGAAGAAGCTTCTTATCTGAGCAAACATCTTTCGCTCTCTATCTTCTCTCTCTCTCCATCTTCTCTCTCTCCCCCTCACTTTCTCCCTCTCCCCCCTCTCTTTCTCCCTCCTCTCTCCCCCCCTCTCTTTCTCCCTCATCTCTTTATCTTCTCTCTCTCTCTCTCTCTCTCTCTCTCTCTCTCTCTACCCCCTCTCTTTCTCTCTAATGAATGTCATATGTATCCCCCTCTGTGACATAGCATGGCCCATGCTGCTAAAGTCATGTTCTCTCTCTACTTTACTCTGGCTGAACTTTCTCTATAGCCTTAATCTACCCTGAGATACACAACCCACTACTCTCTATATACAGTAGTTAACAATCTACCCTGAGATACACAACCCACTAATCTCTATATACAGTAGTTAACCTTAGTCTAGCCTGAGATACACAACCCACTACTCTCTATATACAGTAGTTAACCTTAATCTAGCCTGAGATACACAACCCACTACTCTCTATATACAGTAGTTAACCTTAATCTAGCCTGAGATACACAACCCACTACTCTCTATATACAGTAGTTAACCGTAATCTAGCCTGATATACACAACCCACTACTCTCTATATACAGTAGTTAACCTTAATCTAGCCTGATATACACAATCCACTACTCTCTCTCAACAAGGCCACATAGTTTGGGGTTATTTCAATAGACGTAGATACAACAAGAAGGGTCTTATTTTGCACCCTTTTGATTGAAGACAGGTTCTCTTGGTTTGAGGGTGAATGGGTGAATCATCGTGAATGCAGTAGTTAACAGCTCATCTTTGGGAGAGAGAGACGGGGGCAGAGAGAAAGACAGACATTGTGGGTCAGATTACACAGCCCCACAAACATTTCCAAAACAAATCCAATTTTGATAAACTTCCATATCTATTAGGTGAAATATCAGTGTGCCATGACAGCAGCAAGATTTGTGACCTGTGTCCACTGTAATGAATACTCAGGGAGAAAAAGGTGTAGATTCACACGCAGGGCGCGGCAGTTGTTAATTTCACCTTCGCAGAAGGCAGGAATAGTGGTCACAGACAGGCAATTTGTCATACACAGGTAGGCAAACAGGCAGGTAAATCAAAACTAGGACTGAAGGCTATAACTTGTTCCCACAAACGAGCTAAGAAAAGGCTTAGTAGAGTCAAAACGAACAATACCTCACAAAGGCACAAACAATGCAAATAGTCCGGGTAGCCATTTGATTACCTGTTCAGGAGTCTTATGGTTTGGAGGTAAAAACTGTTGAGAAGCCTTTTTGTCCTAGACTTGGCACTCCGGTACCGCTTGCCATGCGGTAGTAGAGAGAACAGTCTATGACTGGGGTGGCTAGGGTCTTTGACAATGTTTAGGGCCTTCCTCTGACACCACCTGGTGTAGAGGTTCTGGATGGCAGGCAGCTTAGCCCCAGTGATGTACTGGGCCGTACGCACTACCCTCTGTAGTGCCTTGCGGTCGGAGGCCGAGGAATTGCCGTACCAGGCAGTGATGCAACCTGTCAGGATGCTCTCGATGTTGCAGCTGTATAACTTTTTGAGGATCTCAGGACCCATGCCAAATCCTTTTCGTTTCCTGAGTGGGAAAAGGTTTTGTCGTGCCCTCTTCACGACTGTCTTGGTGTGTTTGGACCATTCTAGTTTGTTGTTGATGTGGACACCAAGGAACTTGAAGCTCTCAACCTGCTCCACTACAGCCCCGTCAATGAGAATGAGGGCGTACTCAGTCCTCCTTTTCCTGTGGTCCAAAATCCTCTCTTTAGTCTTGGTTACATTGAGGGATAGGTTGTTATAATGGCACCACCTGGCCAGGTCTCTGACCTCCTCCCTATAGGCTGTCTTGTCGTTGTCGGTGATCAGGCCTACCATTGTTGTGTCGTCTGCAAACTTAATGATGGTGTTGGAATCATGCCTGGCCATGCAGTCGTGGGTGAACAGGGAGTACAGGAGGGGACTGAGCACACACCCCTGGGGGGCTCCAGTGTTGAGGATCAGCGTGGCAGATGTGTTGCTACCTACCCTCACCACCTGGGGGCGGCCCGTCAGGATCCGCCCCCAGGAAGTCCAGGATCCAGTTGCAGAGGGAGGTGTTTAGTCCCAGGATCCTTAGCTTAGTGATACGCTTTGAGGGTACTATGGTGTTGAACTCTGAGCTGTAGTCAATGATTAGCATTCTCACATAAGTGTTCCTTTTGTCCAGGTGGGAAAGGGCAGTGTGGAGTGCAATAGAGATTGCATCATCTGTGAATCTGTTCGGGCGGTGTGCAATTTGGAGTGGGTCTAGGGTTTCCGGGATAATGGTGTAGATGTGAGCCATTACCAGCCTTTCAAAGCACTTCATGGCTACGGATGTGAGTGCTACGGGTCTGTAGTCATTTATGCAGGTTGCCTTTGTGTTCTTGGGCACAGGGACTATGGTGGTCTGCTTGAAACGTGTTGGTATTACATACTCAATCAGGGGCATGTTGAAAATATCAGTGAAGACACCTGCCAGTTGGTCAGCACATGCCCGGAGCACACGTCCTGGTAATCCGTCAGGCCCCGCAGCCTTGTGTATGTTGACCTGTTTACAGGTCTTACTCATGTTGGCTATGGAGAGCGTGATCACACAGTCGTCTGGAACAGCTGATGCTCTCATGCATGCCTCAGTGTTGCTTGCCTCGAAGTGAGCATAGAAGTGATTTAGCTCGTCTGGTAGGCTCGTGTCCCTGGGCAGCTCGCGGCTGTGCTTCCCTTTGTAGTCTGTAATAGTTTGCAAGCCCTGCCACATAAGACGAGCGTCGGAGCCGGTGTAGTATGACTCAACCTTAGCCCTGTATTAACCTGTTAGATCTCTAGGGGCGCTATTTCATTTTTGGATAAAAAACGTTCCCGTTTTAAGCGCGATATTTTGTCACGAAAAGATGCTCGACTATCCAAAACAAATCCAATTTTGATAAACTTCCATATCTATTAGGTGAAATATCAGTGTGCCATGACAGCAGCAAGATTTGTGACCTGTGTCCACTGTAATGAATACTCAGGGAGAAAAAGGTGTAGATTCACACGCAGGGCGCGGCAGTTGTTAATTTCACCTTCGCAGAAGGCAGGAATAGTGGTCACAGACAGGCAATTTGTCATACACAGGTAGGCAAACAGGCAGGTAAATCAAAACTAGGACTGAAGGCTATAACTTGTTCCCACAAACGAGCTAAGAAAAGGCTTAGTAGAGTCAAAACGAACAATACCTCACAAAGGCACAAACAATGCAAATAGTCCGGGTAGCCATTTGATTACCTGTTCAGGAGTCTTATGGTTTGGAGGTAAAAACTGTTGAGAAGCCTTTTTGTCCTAGACTTGGCACTCCGGTACCGCTTGCCATGCGGTAGTAGAGAGAACAGTCTATGACTGGGGTGGCTAGGGTCTTTGACAATGTTTAGGGCCTTCCTCTGACACCACCTGGTGTAGAGGTTCTGGATGGCAGGCAGCTTAGCCCCAGTGATGTACTGGGCCGTACGCACTACCCTCTGTAGTGCCTTGCGGTCGGAGGCCGAGGAATTGCCGTACCAGGCAGTGATGCAACCTGTCAGGATGCTCTCGATGTTGCAGCTGTATAACTTTTTGAGGATCTCAGGACCCATGCCAAATCCTTTTCGTTTCCTGAGTGGGAAAAGGTTTTGTCGTGCCCTCTTCACGACTGTCTTGGTGTGTTTGGACCATTCTAGTTTGTTGTTGATGTGGACACCAAGGAACTTGAAGCTCTCAACCTGCTCCACTACAGCCCCGTCAATGAGAATGAGGGCGTACTCAGTCCTCCTTTTCCTGTGGTCCAAAATCCTCTCTTTAGTCTTGGTTACATTGAGGGATAGGTTGTTATAATGGCACCACCTGGCCAGGTCTCTGACCTCCTCCCTATAGGCTGTCTTGTCGTTGTCGGTGATCAGGCCTACCATTGTTGTGTCGTCTGCAAACTTAATGATGGTGTTGGAATCATGCCTGGCCATGCAGTCGTGGGTGAACAGGGAGTACAGGAGGGGACTGAGCACACACCCCTGGGGGGCTCCAGTGTTGAGGATCAGCGTGGCAGATGTGTTGCTACCTACCCTCACCACCTGGGGGCGGCCCGTCAGGATCCGCCCCCAGGAAGTCCAGGATCCAGTTGCAGAGGGAGGTGTTTAGTCCCAGGATCCTTAGCTTAGTGATACGCTTTGAGGGTACTATGGTGTTGAACTCTGAGCTGTAGTCAATGATTAGCATTCTCACATAAGTGTTCCTTTTGTCCAGGTGGGAAAGGGCAGTGTGGAGTGCAATAGAGATTGCATCATCTGTGAATCTGTTCGGGCGGTGTGCAATTTGGAGTGGGTCTAGGGTTTCCGGGATAATGGTGTAGATGTGAGCCATTACCAGCCTTTCAAAGCACTTCATGGCTACGGATGTGAGTGCTACGGGTCTGTAGTCATTTATGCAGGTTGCCTTTGTGTTCTTGGGCACAGGGACTATGGTGGTCTGCTTGAAACGTGTTGGTATTACATACTCAATCAGGGGCATGTTGAAAATATCAGTGAAGACACCTGCCAGTTGGTCAGCACATGCCCGGAGCACACGTCCTGGTAATCCGTCAGGCCCCGCAGCCTTGTGTATGTTGACCTGTTTACAGGTCTTACTCATGTTGGCTATGGAGAGCGTGATCACACAGTCGTCTGGAACAGCTGATGCTCTCATGCATGCCTCAGTGTTGCTTGCCTCGAAGTGAGCATAGAAGTGATTTAGCTCGTCTGGTAGGCTCGTGTCCCTGGGCAGCTCGCGGCTGTGCTTCCCTTTGTAGTCTGTAATAGTTTGCAAGCCCTGCCACATAAGACGAGCGTCGGAGCCGGTGTAGTATGACTCAACCTTAGCCCTGTATTAACCTGTTAGATCTCTAGGGGCGCTATTTCATTTTTGGATAAAAAACGTTCCCGTTTTAAGCGCGATATTTTGTCACGAAAAGATGCTCGACTATCCAAAACAAATCCAATTTTGATAAACTTCCATATCTATTAGGTGAAATATCAGTGTGCCATGACAGCAGCAAGATTTGTGACCTGTGTCCACTGTAATGAATACTCAGGGAGAAAAAGGTGTAGATTCACACGCAGGGCGCGGCAGTTGTTAATTTCACCTTCGCAGAAGGCAGGAATAGTGGTCACAGACAGGCAATTTGTCATACACAGGTAGGCAAACAGGCAGGTAAATCAAAACTAGGACTGAAGGCTATAACTTGTTCCCACAAACGAGCTAAGAAAAGGCTTAGTAGAGTCAAAACGAACAATACCTCACAAAGGCACAAACAATGCAAATAGTCCGGGTAGCCATTTGATTACCTGTTCAGGAGTCTTATGGTTTGGAGGTAAAAACTGTTGAGAAGCCTTTTTGTCCTAGACTTGGCACTCCGGTACCGCTTGCCATGCGGTAGTAGAGAGAACAGTCTATGACTGGGGTGGCTAGGGTCTTTGACAATGTTTAGGGCCTTCCTCTGACACCACCTGGTGTAGAGGTTCTGGATGGCAGGCAGCTTAGCCCCAGTGATGTACTGGGCCGTACGCACTACCCTCTGTAGTGCCTTGCGGTCGGAGGCCGAGGAATTGCCGTACCAGGCAGTGATGCAACCTGTCAGGATGCTCTCGATGTTGCAGCTGTATAACTTTTTGAGGATCTCAGGACCCATGCCAAATCCTTTTCGTTTCCTGAGTGGGAAAAGGTTTTGTCGTGCCCTCTTCACGACTGTCTTGGTGTGTTTGGACCATTCTAGTTTGTTGTTGATGTGGACACCAAGGAACTTGAAGCTCTCAACCTGCTCCACTACAGCCCCGTCAATGAGAATGAGGGCATACTCAGTCCTCCTTTTCCTGTGGTCCAAAATCCTCTCTTTAGTCTTGGTTACATTGAGGGATAGGTTGTTATAATGGCACCACCTGGCCAGGTCTCTGACCTCCTCCCTATAGGCTGTCTTGTCGTTGTCGGTGATCAGGCCTACCATTGTTGTGTCGTCTGCAAACTTAATGATGGTGTTGGAATCATGCCTGGCCATGCAGTCGTGGGTGAACAGGGAGTACAGGAGGGGACTGAGCACACACCCCTGGGGGGCTCCAGTGTTGAGGATCAGCGTGGCAGATGTGTTGCTACCTATCCTCACCACCTGGGGGCGGCCCGTCAGGATCCGCCCCCAGGAAGTCCAGGATCCAGTTGCAGAGGGAGGTGTTTAGTCCCAGGATCCTTAGCTTAGTGATACGCTTTGAGGGTACTATGGTGTTGAACTCTGAGCTGTAGTCAATGATTAGCATTCTCACATAAGTGTTCCTTTTGTCCAGGTGGGAAAGGGCAGTGTGGAGTGCAATAGAGATTGCATCATCTGTGAATCTGTTCGGGCGGTGTGCAATTTGGAGTGGGTCTAGGGTTTCCGGGATAATGGTGTAGATGTGAGCCATTACCAGCCTTTCAAAGCACTTCATGGCTACGGATGTGAGTGCTACGGGTCTGTAGTCATTTATGCAGGTTGCCTTTGTGTTCTTGGGCACAGGGACTATGGTGGTCTGCTTGAAACGTGTTGGTATTACATACTCAATCAGGGGCATGTTGAAAATATCAGTGAAGACACCTGCCAGTTGGTCAGCACATGCCCGGAGCACACGTCCTGGTAATCCGTCAGGCCCCGCAGCCTTGTGTATGTTGACCTGTTTACAGGTCTTACTCATGTTGGCTATGGAGAGCGTGATCACACAGTCGTCTGGAACAGCTGATGCTCTCATGCATGCCTCAGTGTTGCTTGCCTCGAAGTGAGCATAGAAGTGATTTAGCTCGTCTGGTAGGCTCGTGTCCCTGGGCAGCTCGCGGCTGTGCTTCCCTTTGTAGTCTGTAATAGTTTGCAAGCCCTGCCACATAAGACGAGCGTCGGAGCCGGTGTAGTATGACTCAACCTTAGCCCTGTATTAACCTGTTAGATCTCTAGGGGCGCTATTTCATTTTTGGATAAAAAACGTTCCCGTTTTAAGCGCGATATTTTGTCACGAAAATATGCTCGACTATGCATATTCTTGACAGTTTTGGAAAGAAAACACTCTGAAGTTTCAGAATCTGCAAAGATTTTGTCTGTAAGTGCCCCAGAACTCATTCTACAGGCGAAACCAAGATGATGCATCAACCAGGAATTAGCAGAATTTCTGAAGCTCTGTTTTCCATTGTCTCCTTATATGGCTGTGATTGCGCAAGGAATGAGCCTACACTTTCTGTCGTTCGCCCAAGGTCTTAGCAGCATTGTGACGTATTTGTAGGCATATCATTGGAAGATTGACCATAAGAGACTACATTTTCCAAGTGTCCGCAAATGTGTTACACAAATGTTTGTTTTGCAATGGTTGAGAAGCATATTTTGAAAATCTGAGTTGACAGTGTTGTTAACAAAAGTCTAAGCTTGAGAGCTAGCATATTTATTTCATTTCATTTGCGATTTTCATGAATAGTTAACGTTGCGTTATGGTAATGAGCTTGAGTCTGTATTCACGATCCCGGATCCGGGATGGGGAGATCAGAAAGGTTAACTCTTTGCCTGTTTGATGGTTCGTCGCCTGGCATAGCAGGATTTCTTGTAAGCTTCTGGGTTAGAGTCCCGCACCTTGAAAGCGGCAGCTCTGCCCTTTAGCTCAGTGAGAATGTTGCCTGTAATCCATGTCTTCTGGTTGGGGTATGTGCGTACAGTAACTGTAGGGACGACATCCTCGATGCACTTACTGATGAAGCCAATGACAGATGTAATGTACTCCTCAATGCCATTGGAGGAATCCCAGAACATGTTCCAGTCTGTGATAGTAAAACAGTCCTGTAGCTTAGCATCTGCTTCATCTGAACACTTTTTTTATAGACCGAGTCACTGGTGCTTCCTGCTTAAATTAAGCAGGATTCAGGAGGATAGAGTTGTGGTCGGATTTACTAAATGGAGGGTGAGGAAGAGCTTTGGGTTAGGGTTAGAAGTTAGGGTTAGGTTTAGTACTAGGATCAGGTGTAGGGTTAGGAGTTAGGGTTAGGTTTAGTATTAGGGTCAGGTGTAGGGTCAGAAGTTAGGGTTAGGTTTAGTACTAGGGTCAGGTGTAGGGTTAGGAGTTAGGGTTAGGTTTAGTACTAGGATCAGGTTTAGGGTTAGGAGTTAGGGTTAGGTTTAGTGCTAGGGTCAGGTTTAGGGTTAGGGAAAATAGGATTTTGTGTCCCCCCACAAGGTTAGTTGAACAAATCGGTGTGTGTGTGTGTGTGTGTGTGTGTGTGTGTGTGTGTGTGTGTGTGTGTGTGTGTGTGTGTGTGTGTGTGTGTGTGTGTGTTGTAGGCATGTGGACTGTGCTGCCCTACGGGTGTGTGTGAGTGTTCCTGTCGAGGCCAGGCATGCAGACCGTGCATCTCCTGCTGCTATCTCACAGAGACTCGTTACTAAACGAGAACAGGATGCAGAGCAAACAGCTGACTCTTAAACAGTTTGGCCTCTGTCAGTGGAGGGGTGTGTGCGTACCTGTCTGCTTGCATATCTGTCTGTGTTATGGTCCTCTACTATCACAGTGTTCTGGTCCTCTACTATCACAGTGTTCTGACCCTCTACTATCACAGTGTTCTGGTCCTCTACTATCACAGTGTTCTGGTCCTCTACTATCACAGTGTTCTGACCCTCTACTATCACAGTGTTCTGATCCTCTACTATCACAGTGTTCTGACCCTCTACTATCACAGTGTTCTGGTCCTCTACTATCACAGTGTTCTGGTCTTCTACTATCACAGTGTTCCGACCCTCTACTATCACAGTGTTCCGATCCTCTACTATCACAGTGCTCCGACCCTCTACTATCACAGTGTTCCGACCCTCTACTATCACAGTGTTCTGACCCTCTACTATAACAGTGTTCTGACCCTCTACTATCACAGTGTTCTGGTCCTCTACTATCACAGTGTTCTGGCCCTCTACTATCACAGTGTTCTGACCCTCTACTATCACAGTGTTCTGACCCTCTACTATAACAGTGTTCTGACCCTCTACTATAACAGTGTTCTGACCCTCTACTATCACAGTGTTCTGGCCCTCTACTATCACAGTGTTCTGGCCCTCTACTATCACAGTGTTCTGGCCCTCTACTATCACAGTGTTCTGGCCCTCTACTATCACAGTGTTCGGTCCTCTACTATCACAGTGTTCTGGTCCTCTACTATCACAGTGTTCGGGTCTTCTACTATCACAGTGTTCTGACCCTCTACTATCACAGTGTTCTGACCCTCTACTATCACAGTGTTCTGACCCTCTACTATCACAGTGTTCTGACCCTCTACTATCACAGTGTTCTGACCCTCTACTATAACAGTGTTCTGACCCTCTACTATCACAGGGTTCTGGTCCTCTACTGTCACAGTGTTCTGACCCATTACTATCACAGTGTTCTGGCCCTCTACTATCACAGTGTTCTGGCCCTCTACTATCACAGTGTTCTGATCCTCTACTATCACTGTGTTCTTTCTGGTCTACTGTCACGCCTGACTTCTTCAAAGGGGGGGGGGGGGGGGGGGGGTGGAAGCTGGGGTACGAGGAGGCATACGAGGAGGCGCATTTCTTTTGAGAAATGATCACAACTGCCCATTATTTTCCCCCCATGCCTTTTTGTCCTACAAGGCCGTTCAGCGTGGCTGGTACAGCTCACCAGAGTAGCATTCAGATGGTATGTTACTTCAGGCAAGTTGGAACTTTTCAAGTAGCAATAGTGGTAGTAGGAAATCACATTTATCAGGCTTACAAAATAGTTGTAATACTGTGGTGGTACAGTAGTAGTACAGTATTATCACAGTAGTAGTACAGTAGTAACACAGTAGTAGTAGTACAGTAGTAGTAGTAGTATAGTAGTAGTAGTACAGTAGTAGCACAGTAGTAGTAGTACAGTAGTAGTAGCACAGTAGTAGTAGTAGTACAGTAGTAGTAGTACAGTAGTAGCACAGTAGTAGTAGCACAGTAGTAGTAGCACAGTAGTAGTAGGACAGTAGTAGAACAGTAGTAGTAGCACAGTAGTAGTAGTACAGTAGTAGTACAGTAGTAGTAGTACAGTAGTAGTAGTACAGTAGTAGTAGTAGTACAGTAGTGGAAGTACATTAGTAGTACAGTAGTAGCACAGTAGTAGTAGTACAGTAGGAGCACAGTAGTAGTAGTACAGTAGTAGTAGTAGGAGTACATTAGTAGTACAGCAGTAGTAGTACAGTAGTAGTAGTACAGTAGTAGCAGCACAGTAGTAGTAGTAGTACAGTAGTAGTAGTACAGTAGTAGCACAGTAGTAGTAGCACAGTAGTAGTAGTACAGTAGTAGTAGTACAGTAGTAGCACAGTAGTAGTAGGACAGTAGTAGTAGTACAGTAGTAGTAGTACAGTAGTAGCACAGTAGTAGTAGTACAGTAGGAGCACAGTAGTAGTAGTACAGTAGTAGTAGTAGGAGTACATTAGTAGTACAGCAGTAGTAGTACAGTAGTAGTAGTACAGTAGTAGCAGCACAGTAGTAGTAGTAGTACAGTAATAGTAGTACAGTAGTAGCACAGTAGTAGTAGCACAGTAGTAGTAGTACAGTAGTAGTAGTACAGTAGTAGCACAGTAGTAGTAGGACAGTAGTAGCACAGTAGTAGTAGTAGTACAGTAGTAGAACAGTAGTTGTAGCACAGTAGTAGTAGTACAGTAGTAGTACAGTAATAATAGTACAGTAGTAGCACAGTAGTAGTGCAGTAGTAGTTCAGTAGTAGTACAGTAGTAGTACAGTAATAATAGTACAGTAGTAGTAGTACAGTAGTAGTACAGTATTAGCCCCAGTAGTAGCCCCTGTAGTAGCCCCCGCATTAGCCCCAGTAGTAGCCCCTGTAGTAGCCCCAGTATTAGCCCCAGCATTAGCCTCAGTATTAGCCCCAGTAGTAGCCCCTGTAGTAGCCCCTGTAGTAGCCCCAGTAGCAGCCCCAGTATTAGCCCCAGTAGTATCCCCAGTATTAGCCCCAGTAGTAGCCCCTGTAGTAGCCCCAGCATTAGCCCCAGTATTAGCCCCAGTAGTAGCCCCTGTAGTAGCCCCAGTATTAGCCCCAGTATTAGCCCCAGCATTAGCCCCAGTATTAGCCCCAGTAGTAGCCCCAGCATTAGCCATAGTATTAACCCCAGTATTAGCCCCAGTATTAGCCCCTGTAGTAGCCCCAGTATTCGCCTCAGTAGTAGCCCCAGTAGTAGCCCCTGTAGTATCCCCAGTATTAGCCCCAGCATTAGCCCCAGCATTAGCCCCAGTAGTAGCCCCTGTAGTAGCCCCTGTAGTAGCCCCAGTATTAGCCCCAGTAGTATCCCCAGTATTAGCCCCAGTATTAGCCCCAGTAGTATCCCCAGTAGTAGCCCCTGTAGTAGCCCCAGTATTAGCCTCAGTAGTAGCCCCAGTAGTAGCCCCTGTAGTAGCCCCAGTATTAGCCCCAGTAGTAGCCCCTGTAGTATCCCCAGTATTAGCCCCAGCATTAGCCCCAGCATTAGCCCCAGTAGTAGCCCCTGTAGTTGCCCCAGTATTAGCCCCTGTAGTAGCCCCAGTATTAGCCCCCGTAGTAGCCCCTGTATTTCTATCTGTCCGTGTCAGGGTCCACTTGATGGTCCCCATCCCTTTCTCTCTCATCCCTCCACCCCTCTATCTCTCATCCCTCCATCCTTCTCTCTCTCACCTGTCAGACAGCGCCCTGACCTCCCCTGATTCACCTGTCTCTTACCTCTATCTCTCATACCTCCATCTCTCTATTTCTCACCTGTCAGACAGACATCGCTCTGGCCTCCTCTGATTGACCTCTGTCTCTTCCCTCTATCCATTCCAAAGATGAAAGGATGATTAGAGAGACAGACAGACGCCCTTTTCCCTCCATCTCTGAGGCAGGTTGAAAAACAAACAGCCCTGAGGAGAAGAAGAGGGGCGGAGAGATAAACGAAAGAGACGGGTAAAGAACAGGGGCTTTGGACATTCGCCACATGGCACTGTGATCCACAGGGAGTTGTGTATCCTATAGCCAGGGAGTTGTGTATCCTATAGCCAGGGAGTTGTGTATCCTATAGCCAGGGAGTTGTGTATCCTAAAGCCAGGGAGTTGTGTATCCTATAGCCAGGGAGTTGTGTATCCTATAGCCAGGGAGTTGTGTATCCTATAGCCAGGGAGTTGTGTATCCTATAGCCTGGGTTACTGTTGTTATACAGACCTCCAGCTGTAGTCAGGGAGTTGTGTATCCTATAGCCAGGGTTACTGTTGTAATACAGACTTCCAGCTGTAGTCAGGGTGTTGTGTGTCATATAGCCAGGGTTACTGTTGTTATACAGACCTCCAGCTGTAGTCAGGGAGTTGTGTATCCTATAGCCAGGGAGTTGTGTATCCTATAGTCAGGGAGTTGTGTATCCTATCGTCAGGGAGTTGTGTATCCTATAGCCAGGGTTACTGTTGTTATACAGACCTCCAGCTGTAGTCAGGGAGTTGTGTATCCTATAGCCAGGGTTACTGTTGTTATACAGACCTCCAGCTGTAGTCAGGGAGTTGTGTATCCTATAGCCAGCGTTACTGTTGTTATACAGACCTCCAGCTGTAGTCAGGGAGTTGTGTATCCTATAGCCAGGGTTACTGTTGCTATACTGACCTCCAGCTGTAGTCAGGGAGTTGTGTATCCTATAGTCAGGGTTACTGTTGTTATACAGACCTCCAGCTGTAGTCAGGGACTCACTCATCTCATCCCCCTACTATAAATATCTGTATTTATCACCAGAGGAACAAAAGTGTTGCAGAGATCCCTTCAGCGCCTTTCGGGGAAGATAACCCACATGAACGCAGTGCTGGTGGTGACTCAGTCAGTGCTAAGCTGTGCAACATGTCTGAGACTGACTGGGTGAATGATGTTTGGGTCACTTTTGTTAGGAACCAAACTGAAGAAAAACTGACTGAAACAGGGAGGGACAAATGAAAGAGTAAAACATATCTCTCTCTCTCTCCCTCTCTCCCTCCCCCTCTCCCTCTGCAGTAGAAGGCGTGGTGTGTGATGAACCTAGAGAGTGCGTGTGGTTACCAGGTCGGGGCGCGGAGCCCGCGGGAAGTGATGGAGCAGAAAGTCCAAGGTCAGCTGAACTTTGGCTTCCAGAGGAGTTCCACGTCAGACGACGACTCAGGCTGTGCCCTGGAAGAGTACGCCTGGGCACCGCCTGGCCTCAGACCCGAACTGGTGAGATGCCCCCAAATATACAACACAACACAACAGGGTCC
This sequence comes from Oncorhynchus mykiss, assembly GCF_057628025.1. Taxonomy (NCBI): domain Eukaryota; kingdom Metazoa; phylum Chordata; class Actinopteri; order Salmoniformes; family Salmonidae; genus Oncorhynchus; species Oncorhynchus mykiss. Next base: position 93,340,734 of record NC_143023.1, read on the forward strand.
CGTGTAGCTCAGTTGGTAGAGCATGGCGCTTGCAATGCCAGAGTTGTGGGTTCGATTTCCACGGGGGACCAGAAAATTCAAATTAAATTACTAAAAATATTTAATTTTCATGAAATCACAAGTGCAATATAGCAAAACACAGCTTAACTTGTTAATCCACCTGGTGTGCCGGATTTCAATAAAGCTTTTCGGTGAAAGCATAACAAGCGTTTATGTAAGAAAATCTCTCTCAGTAGAGAAAATATTACAAACAGCTAGCAGCCAAGTAGATTGGTCACAAAAGTCAGAAGAGCAATAAATTAAATCACTTACCTTTGATGCTCTTCAGATGTTTGCACTCACGAGACTCCCAGTTACACAATAAATGTTCCTATTGTTCCATAAAGATTATTTTTATATCCAAAATACCTCCATTTGTTTGGCTCGTTATGTTCAGAAATCCACAGGCTCGAGCGGTCACGTCATCGCAGACGAAAATTCAAAATAGTATCCGTAAAGTGCGTAGAAAGATGTCAAATGTTTTTATAATCAATCCTCAGGTTGGTTTTACATTATATAATCGATAATATGTCAACCGGAATGTAGCTTCTTCCATAGGCGAGAGAGAAAATGGTTGTTGCGCATGAAAAATTCTGCTGGCACCCAGTCATGGGTTCTTTCTCGCTCATTTTTCAAAATAAAAGCTTGAGGAAGCTATAGGAAAAGGAATCTGGTTGATATCCCTTTATATGGAGGCAAGGCATCCAGGGGAACAGAGAGCTTTCAGGAAAAACAGCACTTCCTTGTTGGATTTTCCTCAGGTTTTCGCCTGCAGTATCAGTTCTGTTATACACACAGACAATATTTTGACAGTTTTGGAAACTTTAGAGTATTTTCTATCCTAATCTGACAATTATATGCATGTTCTAGTTTCTGGGGTTTCAAATGGGTACGTTTTTTTAGCCAAAAACAAAAATACTGCCCCCTACACTCAAGAAGTTTAACAAACTATAGTTTTGGCAAATCGGTTAGGACATCTACTTTATGCATGACACAAGCCATTTTTCCAACAATTGTTTACAGACAGATTATTTCACTTATAATTCACTGTATCACAATTCCAGTGGGTCAGAAGTTGACTGTGCCTTTAAACAGCTTGGAAAATTCCAGAAAATGTTGTCATGGTGTTCGAAGCTTCTGATAGGCTAATTGACCGAATTTGAGTCAATTGGAGGTGTACCTGTGGATGTATTTCAAGGCCTACCTTCAAACTCAGCACCTTTTTGCTTGACATCATGGGAAAATCAAAAGAAATCAGCTAAGATTCTAGACCACCACAAGTCTGGTTCATCGTTGGGAGCAAATTCCAAATGCCTGAAGGTACCACGTTCATCTGTACAAACAATAATATGCAAGTATAAACACCATGGGACCACGCAGCCATCATACCGCTCAGGAAGGAGGCATATTCTGTCTCCTAGAGATGAATGTACTTTGGTGCGAAAAATGCAAATCAATCCCAGAACAACAGCAAAGGACCTTGCGAAGATGGTGGAGGAAACAGGTACAAAAGTATCTATATCCACAGTAAAACAGCAAAATGAGTCCTATACCGACATAACCTGAACGGCCGCTCAGCAAGGAAGAAGCCACTGCTCCAAAACCGCCATAAAAATGCCAGACTACAGTTTGCAGCTGCACATGGGGACAAAGATCGTACTTTTTGGAGAAATGTCCTCTGGTCTGATGAAACAAAAATAGAACTGTTTGGCCATAATGACCATCGTTATGTTTGGAGGAAAAAGGGAGGGGCTTGCAAGCCAAAGAACACCATCCCAACCGTGAAGCAGGGGGGTGGCAGAATCATGTTGTGGGGGTGCTTTGCTGCAGGAGGGACTGGTGCACCTCACAAAATAGATCACTTCATGAGAAAGGACAATTACATGGATATACAGTGCCTTGCGAAAGTATTCGGCCCCCTTGAACTTTGCGACCTTTTGCCACATTTCAGGCTTCAAACATAAAGATATAAAACTGTATTTTTTTGTGAAGAATCAACAACAAGTGGGACACAATCATGAAGTGGAACGACATTTATTGGATATTTCAAACTTTTTTAACAAATCAAAAACTGAAATATTGGGCGTGCAAAATTATTCAGCCCCCTGAAGTTAATACTTTGTAGCGCCACCTTTTGCTGCGATTACAGCTGTAAGTCGCTTGGGGTATGTCTCTATCAGTTTTGCACATCGAGAGACTGACATTTTTTCCCATTCCTCCTTGCAAAACAGCTCGAGCTCAGTGAGGTTGGATGGAGAGCATTTGTGAACAGCAGTTTTCAGTTCTTTCCACAGATTCTCGATTGGATTCAGGTCTGGACTTTGACTTGGCCATTCTAACACCTGGATATGTTTATTTTTGAACCATTCCATTGTAGATTTTTCTTAATGTTTTGGATCATTGTCTTGTTGGAAGACAAATCTCCGTCCCAGTCTCAGGTCTTTTGCAGACTCCATCAGGTTTTCTTCCAGAATGGTCCTGTATTTGGCTCCATCCATCTTCCCATCAATTTTAACCATCTTCCCTGTCCCTGCTGAAGAAAAGCAGGCCCAAACCATGATGCTGCCACCACCATGTTTGACAGTGGGGATGGTGTGTTCAGCTGTGTTGCTTTTACGCCAAACATAACGTTTTGCATTGTTGCCAAAAAGTTCAATTTTGGTTTCATCTGACCAGAGCACCTTCTTCCACATGTTTGGTGTGTCTCCCAGGTGGCTTGTGGCAAACTTTAAACAACACTTTTTATGGATATCTTTAAGAAATGGCTTTCTTCTTGCCACTCTTCCATAAAGGCCAGATTTGTGCAATATATGACTGATTGTTGTCCTATGGACAGAGTCTCCCACCTCAGCTGTAGATCTCTGCAGTTCATCCAGAGTGATCATGGGCCTCTTGGCTGCATCTCTGATCAGTCTTCTCCTTGTATGAGCTGAAAGTTTAGAGGGACGGCCAGGTCTTGGTAGATTTGCAGTGGTCTGATACTCCTTCCATTTCAATATTATCGCTTGCACAGTGCTCCTTGGGATGTTTAAAGCTTGGGAAATCTTTTTGTATCCAAATCCGGCTTTAAACTTCTTCACAACAGTATCTCGGACCTGCCTGGTGTGTTCCTTGTTCTTCATGATGCTCTCTGCGCTTTTAACAGACCTCTGAGACTATCACAGTGCAGGTGCATTTATACGAAGACTTGATTACACACAGGTGGATTGTATTTATCATCATTAGTCATTTAGGTCAACATTGGATCATTCAGAGATCCTCACTGAACTTCTGGAGAGAGTTTGCTGCACTGAAAGTAAAGGGGCTGAATAATTTTGCACGCCCAATTTTTCAGTTTTTGATTTGTTAAAAAAGTATCCAATAAATGTCGTTCCACTTCATGATTGTGTCCCACTTGTTGTTGATTCTTCACAAAAAAAATACAGTTTTATATCTTTATGTTTGAAGCCTGAAATGTGGCAAAAGGTCGCAAAGTTCAAGGGGGCCGAATACTTTCGCAAGGCACTGTATTGGAGCAACATCTCAAGACATCAGTCAGGAAGTTAAAGCTTGGTCGCAAATGGGTCTTCCAAATGGACAATGACCCCAAGCATACTTCCAAAGTCGTGGCAAAATGGCTTGAAGATAACAAAGTCAAGATATTGGAGTGGCCATCACAAAGCCCTGACCTCAATCCTTTAGAAAATTTGTGGGCAGTACTGAAAACGCATGTGTGAGCAAAGAGGCCTACAAACCTGAATCAGTTACACCAGCTCTGTCAGGAGGAATGGGCCAAAATTCACCCAACTTATTGTGGGAAGCTTGTGGAAGGCTACCTGAAACGTTTGACCCAAGTTAAATAATTTAAAGGCAATGCTACCAAATACTAATTGAGTGTATGTAAACTTCTGACCCACTGGGAATGTGATGAAAGAAGTAAAAGCCGAAATAAATCACTCTCTACTATTATTCTGACATTTCACATTGTTAAAATAAAGTGGTGATCCTAACTGATCTAAGACGGGGAATTTTTACTCTGGTTAAATGTCAGGAATTGTGAGAAACTGAGTTTAAATGTACTTGCCTAAGGTGTATGTATCTTCTGACTTCAACTGTATATGCAATATAACCCACGACCTTGCCGTGTCTAGTGTCATGCTCTTACCAACTGAGCCACATTAGCCCATATAGAAAGGACCCATAAAAACATTTGGCTCGTTTAGATAGGAGCTGAGAAACACCATAGTAGTTTTCTTTGTCATTATTTTCCTCGTCATAACTCCATTAGGCATATTGCCAGGCCTCCTCGGGTTATTGGGGTGGTGAGCAGGGCAGAGGGAGGGTTTGTCGTATTCTTGTCACCCTGAAACCGGACAAAGCTGCTCCTCTCTAACTGTCACTGTGGCACTTTGACCCTTAAGGCCACTGGCCTGGCAACTACTTTGCCCCTTGGGGCAGTTGACAGCAACTGAAGGCTACATTAGGAGGGAGGGTCATGACTGCTACCAGATTAAAGGGTGGGATGTTCTTGTCTCCTGTTTAGAAGGGGTTTCCTGCTGCTCGGCCCATCTCTGGGAATTGCAATTGACCCCCACAATCCTCAGTGTTGAGCTGTCGTAAATGATGCACATTTCATGCTGCGGTTACTCCTGCATCCACCTCCCTCGGTCAGGGCTAAAGAGCAGTAAGATGACTGACCCCCTACCTCCAGGGCTGTGTGTTTCTCCACTGTAATGTGCACAACAGGGCCGTTCAACAGAATAGTGGCTGTAAAGGCATTACAGTTGACCCAGGCATTTACACACAAAAGGGGGCTGTTTATTTGGAGGCTTCAGAGCCTGGGTCTCTTGTTGCTTCAGCCCCCCCCCCCCTTCATTGCTTCCATGTGTGCTGTTTAAAGGGAGGTAGAGGGGGATAGAGAGTGGGGGGAGTAAGGGAAGAAAGGGAGAGAGACAGAGGGAGAGAAGGAAGGGAAGGTAGTTGGGAGAGTGCCACATAACACAAGTGGACCCTGTTTGTGAACGAGCCTGTAAAAGGCAGCTGTGGCGAGGTCCCCTCCAAGCTAAACCTAGTGTTGCCAGCAACCAGCGGGACGGGGGGACTGATCCACATCTAAAGGCCTCCTCCTGCATCTGATCTGTCAGATCTCTACTAATCACCAGCAGACTTTTCCATGCCAGAGTTTGTAATATATATATATATATACACACACACACATCCTGTCTCAGTGTCTTTGGGGTGGTGCTTGACAAGTCTGCCTGTCTCAAACAATGGAGCCCTCCACTATGCTCACTTTTCAGGTAGGGACACACGCACACAGCCCATTATCCAGGGACAGGCTTAGCTGGTATTATCATGTCTAATGTGCTGAATAACATTTATCTGGGCCAGTGAAATAGTTTAAGAGAAATCTGGGAAGTTGCTCCTCCGTTTGACAGGGAGCTAGGATCCGGTCAGGGCTGTTTTTATATTCTCCATTAAGAACAATGTTACTTCACAGTATAAACAACACTTCAGGTTAATTTTGTGTGTGGTAGGTGTAAGCATGGCGCTACCAACGGATCAAATACACAATGTGTGTGTGTGTGTATGTGTGTGTGTGTCTACCATCTGTCTTCTGCTCTGTGTGCTCCAGGTCCAGCTGTATTTCGCATGTCTGCCTGAGGACAAGGTTCCTTACGTTAACAGTCCTGGAGAGAAGTTCAGAATCAAACAACTCCTCTATCAGCTGCCTCCACATGACAACGAGGTAAGGAAAAGGCCCCAAAAGAGTGTGGTTGTACGTGCATGGGTGTGTGTATGTTTGTGTGTACGCTGTGTCTGTACGTGTGTGTGTGTGTGCCATAAAATGCATCCCAGCATGCCCTCTCATTAAAGGCATCGTAACAGGGCAGGTCTCACAGCAGGACAGCACCCATTTTCCCACCATCCATCCATCCCATCCCTCCCTCCCTCCCTCCATCCATCCCTCCCTCCCTCCCTCCCTCCCTCCCATCCATCCATCCATCCCATCCATCCATCCATCCATCCCATCCATCCCATCCATCCATCCCATCCCCTTTCCCAGACTCAATGTTGTTTGAAGATGTGTCCAACCCTTGTCCTTCCCTGCCTTGCAGTAAACCTCTGTTTAAGACCACCTTACCACCTACCAGGGTTGGGTTCAATTCCATTCCAAATCAGACAGGAAATAAATGGAAAGTCCAATCCTCCAAGCAATGACATTTCATTTGACTTCCAGTTTACTGAATTGAAATGGGATTGAAATGGGATTGACCCCCCCCCCCCCCATTCACATTATCACCATCAGTCTTTAGTCCCTTGATCCAACGCTGGGTCACAGACTGTCATGCCCTGGGTACAGTAAGCCCTTTGACTATGATTTGATGATGTTTGCTGACAGCCCCCACCAGCAGGGTTCCTGTCATAGTCTTTCTGGGGACAGACCAGTGGGATAGGCGACACTGCTGAAAGACGTCCTTTATTTGTGCCACCACCGCAGTGACATCACAGCCTGAGCCAGAGCTGCTTCTCTTTGTGGTTCTTCCCCTCGTGATTCCACTCTAAACACAACCCCTGTAAAACGTCTGCTTTCCCTTGGTAACGGTTTGAGGAGAGACATCAAAAAAACGGTTGTCACTCTCTGCTTTGTGTTGTCCAATTAAAGTCCACTTTGGACGATGTTTAACGAAGGCCTGTCTTCTTTCACTCCCTTCAGGGCCGCTACTGTCAGTCTCTCAGTGAGGAGGAGAAGAAGGAGCTCCACATGTTCAGTGTCCAGAGGAAGAAGGAGGCGCTGGGGAGGGGCTCTCTCAAACTCCTGCCCCGGGACCTGCTACACAGCGTCTGTGAACATGTACGTCCCCTCTCGCACACCGCCACTCACCTCAGTTCCTACAGTTCCTACCGGTCAAAAGTTTTACAACACTTACTCATTCAAGGGTTTTTCTTTATTTTTACTATTTTCTACATTGTTGAATAATAGTGAAGACATCAAAACGATGAATTAACACATATGGAATCATGTAGTAACCAAAAAAGTGTTTAACAACTCAAAATATATTTTATTATTTAGTAGTACATGATTCTTTAAAAAGCCACCCTTTGCTTTGATGACAGCTTTCCACACTCTTGGCATTCTCTCAACCAGCTTCACCTGGAAGATGTAGAAGATGTACAATGTAAAAAATAGTACAAAAAATAAAGAAAAACTCTTGAATGAGTAGATGTTCCAAAACTTTTGACCGGTATTGTATGTAACAGTTTGCAAAGTTATAGGAACTGTTGTAAGCCATATAACCCAATGAAATTACTATTGAGAGGCAAAAAGCAGAACTATCTGTAGCCTGTGCTTCACTAGAGGAGTCTGTTTCTCTTAGAACCTCCTATTCCTCTGTGTTGTATGTCAACCATGCTATGTAAGAGATCCCTAAACATATGGTGGTTTTGCAGCCATCGGAAATCTAAAAAGCCTCTCAGAGTTGGAGTGTAGCTCCAGTGGGTTGACTTGACTCTGTGCTCTGCTCGATCCTCAGTGTTTTATTTAGTGTACTTACAAATGGGGCCTGAGCAGCCCGGGGGATGTAAACTGTGAATGTGATGTTGTTTGTAGTCCCAGTGTTAAAGCACTGCCTGTGTCCTCACATGACACACACACAGAGAAACCGAGAGGAACAACCCAACTGCAGAGGGACCGTAGGCGACCACAGTTAGCCCCACGGTCAGAATTCCCATAATAACACCAGATGCCATGTTATGAACTGTACTGATGCGGTCCCTCACAGATGGAAGGGAGTTGGTCACGTATCTCAACCCTCCTCCTCTCTCCAGTAGGGAATGGGGACAGCGGGACTTAGTGGCCATATGATACCCTAGTTAGTATCCAGGGCTGAGGCCATGCTGTAGGATTAGATAGGATAGCCACACACTCCAGACTGGAAGTTACATAACTAGGGCATTTGGCCATAATTGTTGACATGTTTTCACTGTGCAGTCAACCACACATTTAACTAGTAATGAAATTCATGTTTTTTAAAAAGTCAGCACTTTAAAAATTACAATATGCCATTTTTACTGGTCATTTCAATGAAATGTATATACCCATTGATTCTTGAAGAATAACTTCCCTAATGAGCTTAATGCAATAATACAGTATAAAATATGTAGTTTTAGAGTGAAACTCTGTTCTTTATGGATGTCCCTTGTGTGGATTTCATCACAGTGTGGGGAGAGCATCAACGGAGGGGAGATGACGGTGTTTGCCTCCAGAGCGGGTCCTGGGCTGGCCTGGCACCCAGCATGCTTTACGTGCTCCACGTGTAGTGAGCTGCTGGTTGACCTCATCTACTTCTACCAGGATGGGAAGATCCACTGTGGCCGACACCACGCAGAGCTGCTCAAGCCACGCTGCTCAGCCTGCGACGAGGTGAGTGTGGAGATGCACTGTGGCCGACGCCAGAGCGGAGTTGAGCAAGATTTCCAACCGTTCATTCCAACCGCTTCGCTAAAAACCATCCTGCGCTCACAGGAACAAAAAACCATCCTGCGCTCACAGGAACAAAAACCATCCTGCTCTCACAGGAACAAAAACCATCCTGCTCTCACAGGAACAAAAACCATCCTGCTCTCACAGGAACAAAAACCATCCTGCTCTCACAGGAACAAAAACCATCCTGCGCTCACAGGAACAAAAACCATCCTGCGCTCACAGGAACAAAAACCATCCTGCGCTCACAGGAATAAAAACCATCCTGCGCTCACAGGAATTAAAACCATCCTGCGCTCACAGGAATAAAAACCATCCTGCGCTCACAGGAATAAAAAACATCCTGCGCTCACAGGAATAAAAACCATCCTGCGCTCACAGGAATAAAAAACATCCTGCGCTCACAGGAATAAAAACCATCCTGCGCTCACAGGAATAAAAACCATCCTGCGCTCAAAGGAATAAAAACCATCCTGCCACTACAAATTCGCTACATTCATTAAAATCAATCATACAGTGGTGGAAAAAGTTCCTAATTGTCATACTTGAGTAACAGTACAGACACCTTAATAATGACTCAAGTACAGTGCCTTGCGAAAGTATTCGGCCCCCTTGAACTTTGCGACCTTTTGCCACATTTCAGGCTTCAAACATAAAGATATAAAACTGTATTTTTTTTGTGAAGAATCAACAACAAGTGGGACACAATCATGAAGTGGAACGACATTTATTGGATACTTTTTTAACAAATCAAAAACTGAAAAATTGGGCGTGCAAAATTATTCAGCCCCTTTACTTTCAGTGCAGCAAACTCTCTCCAGAAGTTCAGTGAGGATCTCTGAATGATCCAATGTTGACCTAAATGACTAATGATGATAAATACAATCCACCTGTGTGTAATCAAGTCTCCGTATAAATGCACCTGCACTGTGATAGTCTCAGAGGTCCGTTAAAAGCGCAGAGAGCATCATGAAGAACAAGGAACACACCAGGCAGGTCCGAGATACTGTTGTGAAGAAGTTTAAAGCCGGATTTGGATACAAAAATATTTCCCAAGCTTTAAACATCCCAAGGAGCACTGTGCAAGCGATAATATTGAAATGGAAGGAGTATCAGACCACTGCAAATCTACCAAGACCTGGCCGTCCCTCTAAACTTTCAGCTCATACAAGGAGAAGACTGATCAGAGATACAGCCAAGAGGCCCATGATCACTCTGGATGAACTGCAGAGATCTACAGCTGAGGTGGGAGACTCTGTCCATAGGACAACAATCAGTCGTATATTGCACAAATCTGGCCTTTATGGAAGAGTGGCAAGAATAAAGGCATTTCTTAAAGATATCCATAAAAAGTGTTGTTTAAAGTTTGCCACAAGCCACCTGGGAGACACACCAAACATGTGGAAGAAGGTGCTCTGGTCAGATGAAACCAAAATTGAACTTTTTGGCAACAATGCAAAACGTTATGTTTGGCGTAAAAGCAACACAGCTCATCACCCTGAACACACCATCCCCACTGTCAAACATGGTGGTGGCAGCATCATGGTTTGGGCCTGCTTTTCTTCAGCAGGGACATGGAAGATGGTTAAAATTGATGGGAAGATGGATGGAGCCAAATACAGGACCATTCTGGAAGAAAACCTGATGGAGTCTGCAAAAGACCTGAGACTGGGACGGAGATTTGTCTTCCAACAAGACAATGATCCAAAACATAAAGCAAAATCTACAATGAAATGGTTCAAAAATAAACATATCCAGGTGTTAGAATGGCCAAGTCAAAGTCCAGACCTGAATCCAATCGAGAATCTGTGGAAAGAACTGAAAACTGCTGTTCACAAATGCTCTCCATCCAACCTCACTGAGCTCGAGCTGTTTTGCAAGGAGGAATGGGAAAAAAATTCAGTCTCTCGATGTGCAAAACTGATAGAGACATACCCCAAGTGACTTACAGCTGTAATCGCAGCAAAAGGTGGCGCTACAAAGTATTAACTTAAGGGGGCTGAATAATTTTGCACGCCCAATTTTTCAGTTTTTGAAATTGTTAAAAAAGTTTGAAATATCCAATAAATGTCGTTCCACTTCATGATTGTGTCCCACTTGTTGTTGATTCTTCACAAAAAAATACAGTTTTATATCTTTATGTTTGAAGCCTGAAATGTGGCAAAAGGTTGCAAAGTTCAAGGGGGCCCAATACTTTCGCAAGGCACTGTATAAGTCACCCATTAAAATACTACTTGAGTAAAAGTCGAAAAGTATTTGGTTTTAAATATACTTAAGTATAAAAAGTAAATGCAATTGCAAAAGTATACTTAACTATCAAAAGTAGAAAGGTAGAAATCATTTCAAATTCCTTATATTAAGCAAACCAGACGGCACCATTTTCATGTTTTGTTTATTTACGTATAGCCAGGGGCACGCTCCAACACTCAGACATAATTTACAAACGAAACGTGTTTACTGAGTTCAGAGGCAGTAGGGACGCCAGATCAGAGGCAGTAGGGATGCCCGGGGATGTTCTCTTGATAAGTGTGAATTAGACCATTTTCCTGTCCTGCTAAGCATTCAAACTGTACTTTTGGGTGTCAGTGAAAATGTATGGAGTAAAAAATACATTATTTTCTTTAGGAATGTAGTGAAGTAAAAGTTGTCAAAATGATAAATAGTACAGATACCCCCCCCAAAAAAACATGTAGTTCTTTAAAAGCATGTTTTTTTTTACTTAAGTACTTTACATCACTGCAACTTAACCAACATCCATCTATTTTTGTGACCTACCATTTGTTTTCAGAACCAAAACACATGGATTTAGATCAACATGGAAAAGTTCATGTAAGAAGCTCACATCATTTCAAATAAGCTACATGTTTATTTTTTTAAACCTTTATTTAACTAGGCAAGTCAGTTTAGAACAAATTCTTATTTACAATGACGGCCTACACTGGTCAACGCAGGGACAATTGTGCGCCGCCCTATGGGACTCAATCACAGCCTTGATATTAAACAGCATATAAACACTAAATAGGTCAGGAGCCAGACAGGGAGCCTAAGAAGGAACGGAAATGAATTATTTAGGCTACATTATATCAATTATTTCAAGGCTATAGCCTACAAAGAAATACATTCTGAAGCATTTGCGAGCGACACTAGGCTGGTAGGGACATAAAGAGCTCAGCATTTAAACATTTCGTTCTATTAAATTATTATAGTCTATAAATTGCGCATGTAGGCTGCGATTTACTTACAAATTACAAAATACAAATTAAACGAAAAATGCCTTATTAGGCTCAGCCTCCAGTGCCTTTGAATTCATTTTTAGAAACACAAGTTTGTCCAGAGTCTGTGGCTTCAGGCTCATGCTATTGTGCCTAGAGAGCCGGGCAGCAGTGGAGAATATCCTCTCCAGACTTGCAGAGTCACTGGGGATGCTAAACACGCTTCGGCAAAATAACCCAATCAAAACAGAAAGCTTCTTGAAAGTTGGAATATACCAGGCCTATTGGGACAAAATTTATGATGGCCTATTATATAGATAAAAGTTCCGTTCCATTTTTGTTCTGTTAAGAGATCCGATTTTTAGTTTATAATTACTTTGCTAAAATGACACACTTAGTTATCGATCCACCTCATTCCTTTCTTTTGGCATGTGCACATAGTAAGTACACCATCATGCTTTCGGGAATATGTGTATTTTCAGATTACACTATGATTCTTTAGTTGTAGACACTGCATCACTGTTCTTCCTCTCTTGCTCTTGGTCCTCCTCTTTGAAAGTCACCTTGATGTTGCATCTGTGTGTTTTATCAGTTTCTTTATGAAAATATATAGTGAACTCCATGACAGTAGCTAAAGCAAGGGGCTATAGCAGCACACAAGTAGACTAGAAGTGCATGCTGGGGCGGGCTGGCCTGAGCTCGAGTGGGCACTACTGGATCGAAATTGGAGCGGGCGAGAAAGCCGATGCTCCAGCCGTCGGGAATCTCGCTCCACAGTCCAGTCAAATTGGGCACACTCCGCTCACATACTGTGGCCGACACATAAAACCACGCTGAGTCAGATTCAAACTCACCAACACAGGCATATGTTCTCTGGAGGCAACAGCAATAATCACTAGACCAACCCAAGTCACACACTTGTCATCTAACTGTGTTAATGTTTCCAACTTCAGGTCATCTTTTCTGACGAGTGTACGGAGGCGGAGGGGCGTCACTGGCACATGAAGCACTTCTCCTGTTTTGAATGTGAGACGGTGCTGGGGGGTCAACGTTATATCATGAAGGATGGTCGGCCATATTGCTGCGGCTGCTTTGAGTCTCTCTATGCCGAGTACTGCAAGGCCTGCGGGGAACACATTGGTAAGCCCTGACGATACGCATACAGACCACTGCTTTGTGAAAAAAATGGCAGAAACTAAAATAAACACACATAGGTTATGTCTAACAGTTTACTATCAATGTTTTTTAGGCAGCGAGTGTGTTAGCAGGGCTCTATACAGTGACATTCCATTACATTTTACACACATACGTACCTAAATATTCTGCTGTGCAATCTGGATTTTTTAAATTTAGGAGCACCAGTACACATTGCTTTAATACCTTAAATATTTGTTTATTGATCTAAATGTCTTTGCGTGTGCCTACATCTCTCTCACCTTAGGCACACGTGCTCCTTGTAAAAGGTCAGCATAGCCCTGGTTAGTAATCCAATGCAGAATATCAAAACAAAATGTATCATGTCAATATTTTCAGCCAGTATGAACATGTTACATGACACATACCTATGAGGAATTTGACAATGAGTCAGGGAATCACACTACAAAAGTGTTTCACAAAACACAAATATTTCAAATCAAAATCAAATCAAATTTATTTATATAGCCCTTCGTACATCAGCTGATATCTCAAAGTGCTGTACAGAAACCCAGCCTAAAACCCCAAACAGCAAGCAATGCAGGTGTAGAAGCACGGTGGCTAGGAAAAACTCCCTAGAAAGGCCAAAACCTAGGAAGAAACCTAGAGAGGAACCAGGCTATGTGGGGTGGCCAGTCCTCTTCTGGCTGTGCCGGGTGGAGATTATAACAAAACATGGTCAAGATGTTCAAATGTTCATAAATGACCAACATGGTCGAATAATAATAAGGCAGAATAGTTGAAAAGTTGAAACTGGAGCAGCAGCACAGCCAGGTGGACTGGGGACAGCAAGGAGTCATCATGTCAGGTAGTCCTGGGGCATGGTCCTAGGGCTCAGGTCCTCCGAGAGAGAGAAAGAGAGAAGGAGAGAATTAGAGAACGCACACTTAGATTCACACAGGACACCAAATAGGACAGGAGAAGTACTCCAGATATAACAAACTGACCCTAGCCCCCCGACACATAAACTACTGCAGCATAAATACTGGAGGCTGAGACACATCTGTGCTAAGTCTTTCTCCATTCCCGTAGGTGTGGACCACGCCCAGATGACGTACGACGGTCTCCACTGGCACGCCACCAAGGGTTGTTTCTGCTGTGCCCAGTGTAAGAGCTCTCTGCTGGGCTGTCCCTTCCTGCCCAAGCAGGGCCGGATCTACTGCTCCAAGGCCTGCAGTCTGGGAGAGGACGTCCACGCCTCAGACTCCTCCGACTCCGCCTTCCAGTCGACGCGCTCCCGCGAGTCCCGCCGCAGCGTCCGCATGGGCAAGAGCAGCCGCTCAGCCGACCAGTGCCGCCAGTCGCTCCTCTTCTCGCCCTCTGTCAACTACAAGTTCCCCGGGTTTACTGGTAACCCAGACACCGATACGCTCACCAACAAGCTGGCCCACCTGGGTTTAACCAATGAGGAGTGCTTCTGGAGGGGGAGGGAGGACACCGAGGGCCCCGATGACCGGGGCGAGGAGGAGTGGGCCGAGCACGAGGACTACATGACCCAGCTGCTGCTCAAGTTCGGGGAGCACGGAGTCTTCCAGCAAGGTGAGGTGGTCGACTCCAGACCTCCAACCGATCTGTGGATGACCGAGGCTGAGGTCAAGATGAAACAGTGTGAGCCTCAGGGCTCTAGGGCTGAGAATGGAGGAGGATGTGGAGGAGGGTCAGGCAGCCAGAGCCTGGCCAGTAAGAAGTACCAGACAGATATGTACTGGGCCCAGTCCCAGGACGGGCTGGGGGATTCGGCCTACGGGAGCCACCCTGGCCCGGCCAGCAGTAGGAAGCTCCAGGAGCTGGAGCACGGCACTGGGAGCATCGGAGGTACCAGCTTCCAGAGGGAGGAGAAGCAGTGGTATGACAACTCTCTGGAGTGCATCACAGACAAGGTGAAACGGACAGATCAGAGTGTCAGGGACTCCATGGACTCACTGGCACTGTCCAACATCACGGGTAAGACATGTTACGTCTCTATTAAAATAGCCTTTTAGTCCAGTACTAGGCTTGATTTGTCCCGGAATCCGGCCCTGAGAAATGACCAGGTCTTGATCCGATTTGCATCCTAATGTTCAATGTTCTGTGATGGCAGAATGTTCTTTGAAACTGCACTGTGGTGAAAAGACAACTTGTACAAATACATGTCATTATCTCTGTCTCTCTCTCTCCCGCTCTTCTCCCAGGTGCCTCTGTAGATGGCGACAGTAAAGAGAGACCTCTGGTCTACTCCTTACAGAGCTTCCAGGAACTCGAGGCTGAGAGAGACTGTGAGAACACAAGCAACATGGGAACTCTCAACTCCTCCATGTTACACCGCAGTGCCACTTCCCTGAAGAGCCTTACGTCTGAGCTGGAGCAGGAGGAGAACGTACCAGAGGAAGAGAAGGCCCCTCTTCCCTCTCCCCCCAAGCATCCTCATGTCCCGGCGTTGAGACGGACTCGATCCCAGTCTCGACCCCAACAGGTGAAGTTCTCCCCAGACGTCGTGGACAACAGTCGCTATGGTGATCTGCAGGTGCGCCAGCCTCCGATGAGCGAGCGGACGCGGCGGCGAGCATACCATTTCGAGGAGCAGGACCAGGGGATTGGTGACTCGGGCTCCGGCCGCTATCACAACCACCACCACAGGAGACGCCGCAGCCGCAAATCACGCTCCGACAACGCTCTCCACCTGGTGCCCAAGGAGAGGGCCAATCGCATATACTTCAGAGAGGACCACAGAGGTCATGGGGGACACGGCTTCAGCTCAAAGAGGCCCCAGCAGCTGGCCTTCCTGCCCAACCAGCAGGGGTATGGCCAGACCCAGCATCCCCACCGCCATCCCCACCAAGCCACCTCAGACTTCAGACTCCAGCAAGGCCCAGCCATGGAGAGGTTCTTGGGGTTGTGTGGGGACAGGGACCAGGATGACTGGTGCTCCACCTGCTCCTCTTCTTCCTCTGAGTCTGAGGAGGAAGGCTTCTTCCTGGGCCAGCCCATCCCCCAGACACACAGACACTACTATGATGGCCTGCCCAGCCCCAGCCACGTGGCAGGCCTGCCCTCCCCGCCTTACGGAGCAGTCCCACGGACTATGTCCAAAAAGAAGAAGGGGCACAAGGGGAAGAACTGTATCATTTCATAAGACTTTTAAATGATACTCTGTCTGCAACCCCTTTCTGAATCTCGTTGTTGTTGCCACTATTGTGAATACAGAAATGGCCCGCTTGTTAAAACTGTCTTGCCAACTGGATGTAATACAAAAAAAAACAGAGTTGCATAAACACATTTCAAAACTGTCATCATAATTGTATTAGAAAAAAATGTATGCAAATAACTCTGAACAAATGTATTTATAGAAACACCATTTAGTGAGTAGCGGAAATGACTATTTAACAGTGCAGATATGAATGTATATATTGTAAAGTGTAATTGTTTTTATAACCCTGAGTCAAATGTTTTTGTAGTGGAAGGCATTGAAAGATAAAACTGATAGCAGTTATCAAAGAACCTTCTCTTTTCTTAACCAGGGTTTGAAAAATGAAATATATGATATGCTGCCAGCAAAGGTATTCAGAGTGCAGAGTTTGACCCTGGGCCTGGTTTCCCAAAAGCTATTTCCTGGTTGCTAAAATTCAAATAGTTCCCCTAATTTCAGTTTGTGTGACAAGACAAGCAAGTATAGTACCATTTGGGGGGGGGGGGGGACAGGTAGCCTAGTGGTTAGAGTGGGGGGGCGGCAGGTAGCCTAGTGGTTAGAGTGGAGGGGCGGCAGGTAGCCCAGTGGTTAGAGTGGAGGGGCGGCAGGTAGCCTAGTGGTTAGAGTGGAGGGGCGGCAGGTAGCCTAGTGGTTAGAGTGTTGGGCCAGTAACCAAAAGGTTGCTGGATCAAAACCCTGAGCTGACAAGGTAAAAATCTGTCGTTCTGCCCCCTGAATAAGTCAGTCAACCCACTGTTCCCCAGTAGGCCGTCATTGTAAATAAGAATTTGTTCTTAACTGACTTGCCTACTTAAATAAAGGATAAATAAAAAAACATCTAAACTGCTGTGAAATATATTTTCCATAACCCAAAATTTGTTTTTCTTCATTTTTCAGCTGTACTAAACAAAGACTGCAAAAACTAAACTTAAGATGGGAGGCATAGAAATAGCTCACATAGAACAGATCTACAACCTCTTAGACTTGCTTTCAATGAGAATGACAGATCTATAACTCACATCTCTGTGAATTTGGTCGGGTCACCCAAAATAAGTGACATATTCCAGCTTTAAGGCCCAGTTCTCCGTTAGAACCTTTGTTAAATCTCCAAGCTCTTTCTCAAAACCATCTTTAACGTTGCACTTGAAAACGCTCTTAAGCTAACATGCTGACCACACCGCTCGCTTCGCAAAATACAATTTAAACATACATGTTGTTCGATCATTGAATCTGCATTGCCAAGCGCTAAAATAGAAGTCAGTTCTAATGCAAGTTCTGCCTCTCATCTCCTCATTGGTTTATAGAAGCATATGCCCACGTGCCAACTCCTCATTTGTTGTTATACCCACGTGGGTGATTGAAAGATGAACCGAGGTCGGTCGGGCGTGGTAATACACCTTTTTATGAAAGTTAGTTGCCAATCGCCATATAAAGTCCAAAGAAGAAAAATCCTGGAAGGAGATGACTAAAAACGATTTGGTTGACCGTGTGGATTAATTAACTAACCAAAATGTTTATATCCCAGGACAAATTAGCTAGCAACAGCAAGCTAGCTATCTAAATTGCCATAAATGTTCATGCTTTTCAACCGGTCCACAAATGTATATAGTTGGTTCAGAGTTTGTTTTGATATTTCAACCTGCGTGTCGTGATCGCGTTTGGTGTGTTGTGGACAAAATAATTGTTCGCACAAAGGCATGCGCGAGCCCGGTTTGGGGATGGCGAGCGCGGTTTTGGGTACGGTGTTACGCCTACTTCAGACCACTTGTAGAACAGCTAAGTGCATCAACTGCTTTTTTGCCCTCCCGCGTCATCACTTTATACACAGAAGATAAACATAAACCATTTGATTCTATCAGTCTCCCTGTGACCACCGATAACATCAGATCAACGTTGACTACAAATACAATGTTGCCTAAGGTCTTAGCAATTGATACAATCGACACATAAAAACATTAAAGTAAAATCCAGGATGACTGCATTAAAATATAAACAGTAGGCTATAGGCATTTTTCAATCATATTTAAATACATTTCATGTTCGGTCAATTGAGTTCCTTTTCGCTACTTGTAGGCTACAGTCAAATATGCCTCAATATATTTAATGATGTCAAATCAAATGTGTAGCCTAACATGGTGTGCCAAATCGGTGATTTAACGCATTTCTATTGGGTAAGCATTAGAATAAACAACAACATTTGCAGCCACAGGTGGTAATCACGCTCTAGGAGCTGATCCGTCGTAAGTATTGTGAAATAATGCTAATGTTAAGGTAAGATTTTAATATAGAGAGCTGATCCGAGAGCAGCGTTCCTTTCTTTCGATCCCATCAGTATCAACACATACTCCCAACGATGCACTAAGTGACCGTTCTCTCTGCGTGGCGTTTTGGGAAACGCATGCTACATCTTCAACCGTTGTAGGAAAGGTGCATCGTTAAAAAACCTAAGTTCCATCGCTTTCAGGAAACCGGGCCTAAGATATTTCTACATGTGCTTTTTAATGCAGTTAGAGTCCTATCACATGTACTATATAGGGCCTGGTCATAAAGCCCTGACAGGGCTATCACATGTACTATATAGGGCCTGGTCATAAAGCCCTGACAGGGCTATCACATGTACTATATAGGGCCTGGTCATAAAGCCCTGACAGGGCTATCACATGTACTATATAGGGCCTGGTTGGGTTGAATATTTTATTCATGGGTCATATTGTATTGTAAACGGATCAGTCATCTGTATAAATGTAAGAACTGGAATATAAAGACGAAGATTGATGCTAATAATATTTGTAATAAAAAATATATTATAAACATAATGAGAATGTGATTTTATTCCGCTGGTACAGAACTAGCACTGTATAAAGAAGGATTATAGTGTGGAGCACCAGTTGTTACATCACTTTTATTACCAAATAGAAAATAAGATGTAAATACACAAAAATATGCAAAGTCTGTATGATCAGGTTGTTTAGTACTTGGTCAGAAAGCCAGTGGTAGTGGATGACAGAGTAAAGAAATGACAGCTGGACATCTAGAGTAACGACGGCAGAATTCTCTTTTCAAGTCTGAAATCTAGAACAGCATTGAAACAAGCCAATCAAATTAGAACGCTTCGTTTTTTTCTTCATATTTTCTTCTATGACCTCCCCAAAGCAGTGGTGACCAACTGGTCGATCTCTAAGGCATTTCTTGTCAATCTCAAACATTTATGTAAAAAAATATATATATATCTTGCGTTTGTATAATTGTTTTGTCTTACACTGTTGCCGGTAGGTGCACTTGATTCAGCTGCCCTGCACGCCGGGTAGGCGAAGTGTTTCAATTTTGAACCATTTCATTTGTCTGAAGATACAAACTCTGCCTTCCCGGCGGGCCTGCAGAGCAAATGAAGTGCACTACAGGCCTACCGCTGGCCAATCGGATGGCTCAGATGACCGTGTCTGCAGTAACGTAGCAGGCGTGAAGGAAAGCTACAGACACTGTGAGATTTCAAAACCATTAGGAGAGAGAGACTGAGAATGATGCGAGTCCAGATCCGCCATCAGCTGGATGACAGTGTCGTTTTTGGTCAGTGTCAGCGGAGGAAAGGGAGAGTACAGGGATGTTGAGAGGCCGACTGCTGAGCCTGACCATCAGATACAGGCCCCATCAGCCCAGTAAAATTATTTATTATTTAAATATGCTCACTTAGCTTCGACTCACAAGTAATACAACAACTGATCTATATTACTGTGTGATCATATAGCTTACCTCAAATTTTGAAATATATATTTTTTAAATGATCCGAACAACAATGCGTTGGCAGGGAAATTAAAGCGAAGCCAATATGCAGTGATAATGTATTGGGCCTATAGCTTACTGTACAAACCTCATTGCTACAGAACTGTTTTTAATTGGTTAATGTAGCACAGGCTTAGGTTATTCAAGTCATATTTAGAAAACATCTGAGTGGTAGATATGGACTTGCATTTCGACTCAGAAAAGGTTGGTGAAAATAAAACACTTATTCTAAATTAAGCATGTTTTCAATAAAATCAAGTAACTTTTTTTTTGTGACCAATTATTTTTAGGTTAAAATGTTACTTGAATGTGAATGTTTCCCTCTTATTGACACAGTATTGAGAGAATATCACACAGGGTTGCACACAGGGTCACAATGTCTATACCACTGGCCAAACTCCACCTCTGGTCCATCAATCCTGGCATGTAGTAAGGGGATTTGTGGTCCCCCCCTCATGTTGATGGTTGGGGCTTTATGACCTGGTCCAGCTCTATGATGAAGTGTCGGAGGTCGTCAAGGCAACGCTCCCTGATCTCAATCAGGTTGTCCTTCAGAGGGTTCTGAAGCATCTTCTCCAGACTGGGCTCCTTGATAACCAGCATCTTTACCACCGTGCCAAATGTCTCGCAGTCCTGCTTGTACCGCTGCACACACGCACAGAGACACACACACACACACACACACAAATCCCTACATTAGAAATGTAGCCTATACAAACCATAGTCTGCTGTTCTAAAACACCTCACAGTCCAACATTAGCAATGTATACAAACCCTCCAGTGTGCACTGTACTGAAACATAGTAGAAAAACATCCTAATAGGGACATTGATTAACCACCATAGAATCAATAACATGAAGTACAAAGACAGTCATTGACTGCATAACAAACGCAACACCAAATGTATATATATATTTTTTTAAATGTAACCTTTATTTAACTAGGCAAGTCAGTCACATGAACCAGGAATAAAGCACATTCAGAAGCAGGAGAAGCTGGCGTCACATTCAATGAAATTGTACAATGTGCACTGACACCTTCGCTTCAAAGTGTTCTTTAATAGCTGTAACACAAGTAGAGAACACTCAGGTTCAGACCTACTCCTCGTTCCAACACTTTACTGTGAACTTAATGAACCCACATTTTCTGGCAAGTAGGTGTATTCAACGAAACAGGTGTGTCCAACCTTCCATTGGAACATAATGGAGCGAAGGTGTTGTATTAGCAGACTGTTAGCGGTTCAGTTCCTCCACATGGTAACTAACAGACTCATGTCCAGCAGGCAGCTCTGGTTTTACAGCCTGCCACACTAGAAAGGGCTGATAACCTCTCTATTAAGCCAGGGCTAGAGTCCCAACCAGATGCTAGCCCACTGGGCAGTAGGTCTGTATCACCTGGGGGGGGGGGGGGGGGGGGGGGGGCGGGGGGGAGTGAGCGTTGTGTGTGTTTGATCCCTTCTGGAGGACAGCACTCTAGCTAGATCTGGAACGAGTGGTTTTCACACCAAATTGCCTTTTGAAGTGCCCTCACAAAGAGAGGGAGCAGTCTGGGACATGGGTTCAGCTCTAGAGATCAGCTCCAAGCCTCCTCTGAAGTTCCCTAATAAGTGCCCCATGAAGTTCCCTATAAAAGTGTCCTATGAAGGAGGGCACAAGGGCATAGAGAGCAGTCTGGGACAAGGGTTCAGCTAATATAATCCTGCCAGGCCCCCTATGCTCGCCCCACCCTAGTGGGACTTCAGAGCCAAACAAAATCCCTCCATGAAAGTTGACTGGAGCCCGCTGGCGGTGGCAGTCTAAGCTTTACTGTTGCTTTTAATACAAATTAAACCTTCAGCCCACACTGTGTGAGCTTTTAAAACCAATGAAACCTTCAGCCCACACTGTGTGAGCTTTGAATGACGTTGTCGTTGGCGATTGACTCCCTGAAAGAATTACAATAACTAAAACACTGGCTTAATGCAACATTACTTCTAAGTCACTAAAGAAGTTACTGTATGTGTGGTAGTCCCTCCCCAATTTTTTTTCTTTATTATTGGCAACTGTTCTTTCCAGTGGTAAAATATGCAGGAATAATAGACTATAATGGCTTTGTCAGACAGTCTCATTCTCTGCGTCAATTTCCCAAAACAGCAAGAGAGTCCTTTGACCTATTTCTCTCCAGTAGTGATCTAATTAAGTCCCAGGAAGCTTCGTTAAGAGGTAGGACTGTGTCATGTCATGTTCCATTTTGGAAATCTGGGCTGTAGTAGTCTTTTCTACTTTAGAATAGTTTAAGTAAAGAAAATGCTTAATTTTTAAAAATGTTATCTTCTGACTGTGCAGGACAAAATATATCAAGTGAGTTGAAAGCCATAAAGAAGAGTTGTAGAGTGCAGAGAGGTCTAAGGACAGCTGCCTGTCAGATAATCTGGGTTGAGGAGGAAGTGGGTTTGACCCTAGTATAAATCAGGCCCTGTTGCAGGACACCTTCGGCTACGTGACCGTCCACTATGAGCAAAGGGCATGTGTACATGTACGTGTGTTCAAGCCAAACCAGCCAATAGAGCTTTACATAGATAACCTCCTAAAGCCCGTATTTATTTCAGGCTGTGATGGAAGTCTGCTTGACCTTGCAGGTACGGTACAAATAAAGGAGAGGATGTGATGTTTATGGTGTTCCTGTGTCTCACAGGTTCAGAACAGAAACTCTTAACACTACAACCTGCTAAACTATGGTCACTAGCACAGGGCTGAGGGCTCTTAAGATGAGGGAGGACCATTATTGTTTTATGAGCGTGGCCTTATTTCTATTACAGCATATTGGATGACTGTCATTCATGTTCCTTTCACCCAGCTCAATGAAAACATTGATCGTTTTAGGCTACTTACTAGATGATACTCAAATTATACCTATACCCATCATGAGGTTGCTACAACCTAGTCAATTAATGAAAGTTTACAACGTAGGTGCACAGGTCAAGAGACACTTGAGTAATCAAGGTGACAGACATTGACACATTCAATATCGCCTTGCACAATCTTGCCTTCATCTAGCTGATCTAGGGTGTAATCATTAGTCCAACAGTTGCAAACAAGAGTTTCGATTTGACAAATTTAGGTATGTTCATCCCAGTTTCGTTCTGCTTGCTTCCGTTTAAGAAATGCTTTTCAACAAAAATCAGCGGAATAAATACACCCCTGATCACACGCAAACATAGTTCACTTTCATAGCAGCTCCTCGCATCTACATGCTCTCCTCCTCTCACCTTTTCCCTTCGCTTGTGGACTTCAGTGCACAACACATCCGTGACCCGACGGAAAAATCTAACCGCTACACACAGCCTACATCGTCACCATGTTAGCTAACATCAAGTCAACAACATAGCTACTAGAACTACCACGTTAGTAAACCAGCTACAATCATGCAGTACAGTGTACAGTTTGCAACCAGTTTATCAGTTACACCGGCGGGCCCCCCCGGTTGCAATAAATGTATCAAACCAAATGCTAACATTGACTTGGAAGTGTTTGAGTGTTGGATAGCCATAATCAGCTAGGTAACAAAGCATCCCTCTTTGTTCGAGCCGAGTGTTTGAGTAGGCTAAACTAACTAGCTGCATTCGCAGCTAGTTAGTTTAGTCAATGTACCCAGAAGTCAATGTACCCAGAGGAGGACGGACACTAGCTGTCCTCCGGCTACACTATCGTGCGACCCTACAGAGTGCTGCTGAGGCTACTGTAGACCTTCATTGCAAAACTGTGTTTTAATCAATTATTTTGTGACGTGAATATATTTAGTAATGTTTTATCTAAAAAGGTTCAGTAAGGCCAAACTCAATTGATCAAATATTTGTTTTATTTTATTCTTTCTTGTATGTCTTAAGGGGTCCTAAAATGTTATAGCTAAATGATCGTTAGTATGACCATCTTAAAACAATTCCATATGTTAGCTTAGTAGAACAGGACAGAAGTTAGTAGTAGGTTCTTAACACTACAACATCTAAACCATGGCCACTAGCACAGGGCTGAGGGCTCAATGGCCAAACAATAGGAGAGACTTCAGTTGGGTGGGTCATGTCAAGTCATGGAGGACCACAGTACCTTCAAAGGTCAGTGGAATAATAGTATGTCTAACCTGAAACAATGAGGATGAAAATAGACCAAGACGCATGGGAAAGTTCACCCTATTATATCAAATAAAACAAATATACACAAGGCGTATCCTAAGCACATATTCTAAGGTTTTGCTCATTAACTCAGTAGTCTAAACTGATCTTGTAGACTAGGACGTATATGGTATCAGTGATGCCACATTCAACTGGGAATTCCTACATAAGACCTGTCACACCTGATACCACCTGAGGTATTTGAAGGGTCAACTGGGGCAAGCAAGGTAGGGACGGTTTAGTGAAATTATACACACTACAGCATACTCTCCTGAAAGAGACTAAATGAGGAGTCTCTTCTCTGCTGTATATAGCTGCTAATTAAGAGTAAATTCAAATAAGTGCAGTTTGTGCCTCCAGCCTCCAAACGTCTCAAGGTCTCCCACATTCTCTCTCCCCATTTTCCAGTCCATCCCATCGTTTTAGCTCTCTCACTCAGTCTCTCCATTGCCCTGAAAATACCCTCTCAGCTCAGCTAGCTGCAGCATGCCGAGGCAGTTAACACAGCCAGTTATCTGCTCATTCCCGCATCCCTAACCCACATTGTGCAGGCCTGCAGGCTGCTTTCCGAACTGGAGCAGAACTGCAATGACCTGCAGAGGTGTGTTGCTGATGTAGATAAGATTAATGAACACATACAAGGGTTAGATTCTAGAAGGTCAATTCTACAAGATTCAAGAGTAAATCGGCCCTCAAATTGAAAACGTTTACCCAAGAAAGGTATTAACCAAAGTGCTGCAGTATAGAGCCAAAACAACAACAAAATGGTCACTGTCCAAATATTTCTTGGGCTCACTGTAAGTTGTCTTATTTGTAAAACTAATCAAACACATGCTCAAGACAAAGTACAACAAAACAAACTAATACTGTAAAAATGTCAGAAATATAACCGACAGAAATATCCTGAATGTGGGAGATGTTAGCCTTCGGGACTGATGCTTCAGAGGCTCGGCACACTTTATGCAAACGGATGACTCAGGGCGCATGCAGTATATGAATATCGTTTTGTCACAAAATGGGAGGCTCTTTGTAGTGCATAGTCCTGTCGTTGTTGCTTTCGACAAGAGTTTTGTTCTGCTCAAACATTGTGACAGAGCAAACAATTCATTGCCCAGCGGTAGGGCTCTATATTTTACCACCCTGTGGCAACAATGGAAGCAGGAAAATGGTCTTTTCTCCTTGTTCTCTTCTGGCACAAAGTTTTTGTTTCACAAAATAATTTTGTCGTGGTTCCCAATCAACTTCAAAAATCACAACTTCAAGATCGCTCCAGCTTGGTTTAGCTTGGCATTAGACTGCTGCATCAAATAAGCAGACTATTTTGCATTGATAACCAAATACAGATCTTTGTGACTGTTCAAACAATAAACCAAACAAAATTGCAGGCTTAGAATTCCCCCCAAAATTGTATTATTAAAAAAATATATATATAACTACGTGATTCTGGGCTATTTTGAAAAGGTAAAAACCATGTGCTTTTTTCTCTGAGGAAAAATAACATTCTATTTTTAGCTGATATGGAAGTGAATACATTCAAGCAGTACATTAAACTTAGATCATTTTGTAGGTTTCACAGACAAGTAAAATGATATTTGCCAGAGCATATTATTTAATTATAAATCAGATTATTTCACATGGAGCTGTGTGAAGCTAAAAGGCTAGCTAGCTTGCAAGTTATGTTTAGCCAGCTCGCTGGCAAGAGAAGAGAACGTGATTCTTCTTTGCTTTCACCACAAATGTGAGAGAACCTCTGCTATCGTCCCCTTGTGAATGATGCTATTTGGGATTCTAGCAATGCATGGACCAGTGAGGTATCATGTGACCAAAAGGTGCATGCTGCTTTAAAAACACGGACTCTGCCCAGGCTCACTCCCACACATAACATGACGTATGTGATCTCAGGATCAGCCTTTAATGTCTGTAGGCTGTGTAGCCCATCATGTCACCCGTAGCCACCGGTTCACATAATGGCAGTGTTGGACTAACACCAACCACAGGGAAGTGTGGCCAACTTCACGTGGCCAACTTCCTCTTTAAACAACTTTCGTCTCCTGGTCAGTTTCAGTTTCTACTTTATTCTGAAACAGTTTGATCAAATAGGGAAACAATGAATACAGGCTGAATTTAGGATAGGTTTGATCACTACACCGTGCTACAAGAGTAACTTGTTAATTTACCTTCAGAGAGGGTAAGCTTATTTGTGAAGGAGAGAACATTGTTCCAGGTTTGAAGATGCATAAAGAAACAAGTAACATGAACGTGACAAAAGGAATGTTGGCACATCTCACAGTACCCACCAGCTAGGTACGGGAGCTCTCGAGCGGCTAGATGTTCTTTACCATTCGGCCATTAGATGTGCCACCAATGCTCCTTATAGGACAACATCACTGCACCCTATAGTCCTCTGTAAACTGGTCATCTCTGTATACCCGTCGCAAGACTCTGTATTGGTGGATGCTGGTTTATAAAACCCTCTTAGGCCTCACTCCCCCCCTATCTGAGATATGTACTGCAGCCGTAATCCTCCACATACAACAGCCTTGCTATGTTGTTGTCTTTTGGTCTCTATGTAGTGTTGTGGTCTCTCTCGTCATGAAGTGCGTTTTGTTGTATGTTTTGAATCCCAGCCCCCGTCCCCGCAGGAGGCCTTTTGGCAGGCTGTCATTGTAAATAAGAATTTGTTCTTAACTGACTTGCCTGTTTAAATAGAGGTTCAATAAATCAAATAAAAACTGTTAACACCAGTCTGATTATGTTTGCCATCTTTCAAAAGAGAAGATCTTTCCCTAAGGTTTTTCCCCAAACTACAGTGTGTGTTGACACTGATTACATTTTCCCTTCATTAGGTTCCTATATACAATCTTCTAATCTACATGCTTTGAAGCTTTAAAAAACTATGCGTGAGAATGTAAAAAAAAAATAAGGCCTTGTGATGAACAATTAACTCAAAATGAATGATTTCCCTTGACAATACTGCAGCTTCAAAAAAACGTTCTTAATTCTGTATGTGTGTGAGGAAGAGCGTCATGGCGCATTAACAACAATACAGAGTATTTAGGGAGTAGCGTTTCCTCAAACTTTACTCTGAACACAGAACAGAAGCGGTCTCTTGTTACTTCACAAAACAGGAAGTTTTAACATGCACGTGTGTGTGTGTCTCTTTCCTCCCTACCTCCCAGCGGTGGGAGCCAGGGGCCGATCTCCAGACCTGATACTGGAGGTAGGGCCACACAGGATGGGCTGAGGGCTTCAGAGTGGGGAAGTAAGGAGGTGAAGGGGGACATTTGGAGCAGACGTGGAGGTCTGGATTATAGGGGTACGTGTGTTTGCTTGCTTGTGTGTCTGTATGCATGCATGTGCAGTGCCTTCGGAAAGTATTCAGACCCCTTGACTTGTTCCACATTTTGTTACGTTACAGCCTTATTCTAAAATGGATTTTAACAAATCTAAACTCCTCAGCAATTTACACACAATAAATAAACTATTTATTTAAGTATTCAGACCCTTTGCTATGAGACTCAAAATTGAGCTCAGGTGCATCCTTTTTCCATTGATCATCCTTGAGATGTTTCTCCAACTTGATTGGAGTCCACCTGTGGCCAATTCAATAGATTGAACATGATTTGGAAAGGCACACACCTGTCTATATGAGTACCCACAGTTGACAGTGCATGTCAGAGCAAAAACCAAGCCATGAGGTCGAAGAAAAACTGTCCGAGACAGGATTGTATCGAGGCACAGATCTGGGGAAGGGTACCAAAATAATTATGCAGCATTGAAGGTCCCCAAGAACACAGTGGCCACCATCATTCTTAAATGGAAGGAGTTAGAAACCACCAAGACTCTTCCTTGAGCAATCGGGGAGAAGGGCCTTGGTCAGGAAGGTGACCAAGAACCTGATGGTGCCTCTGACAGAGCTCTAGAGTTCCTCTGTGGAGATGGGAGAACCTTCCCGAAGGACAACCATTATTGCAGCACTCCACTTATCAGGCCATTATGGTAGAATGGCCAGACGGAAGCCACTCCTCGGTAAAAGGCACATGACAGCCCGCTTGGAGTTTGCCATAAGGCATCTAAAAACTCTCAGAGCATGAGAAACAATATTCTCTGGTCTGATGAAACCAAGATTGAACTCTTTGGCCTGAAAGCCAAGCGTCACGTCTGGAGGAAACCTGGCACCACCCCTATGGTGAAGCATGGTGGTGGCAGCATCATGCTGTGGGGATGTTTTTCAGCGGCAGGGACTGTGAGACTGGTCACACAGCCAAGAAAACATAGGAGTGGCTTCGGGAAAAGTCTAATTGTCATTGAGTGGCCCAGCCAGAGCCTGGACTTGAACCGCATTGAACATCTCTAGAAAGACTTGAAAATAGCTGTGCAGCATTGCTCCCCATCCAACCTGACAGAGCTTGAGAGGAACTGCAGAGAAGAATGGGAGAAAGCTTGTAGCTTCATACCCAAGAAGACTCGAGGCTGTAATCGCTGCCAAAGGTGCTTCAACAAAGTACTGAGTAAAGGGTTTGACTACTTATGTAAATCTATGAGTTTTTTTTATGTCAAAATGTCTAAAAAACAGTTTTTGCTTTGTTATTATGGGGTATTGTGTGTTGATTGATGAGGGGGAAAAACGATTTAATCAATTTTAGAATACGGCTGTGACGTAACAAAATGTGAAAAAAGTCAAGGGGCTTGAATACTTTCTGAAGGCACTATGCACGTAAGTGTAACGGATACAGATTTGGGGGTTTTGTCTGTAGAGGCAGAGAGGAAGGCGGGCAGAGAGGCAGGCGGGCAGAGAGGCAGGCGGGCAGAGAGGCAGGCGGGCAGAGAGGCAGGCGGGCAGAAAGGCAGGCGGGCAGAGGTCCTGAGTTAATAAGGGAAGTGTAGTAATGAGTGGATGTAAAGTGGAGTAATGAGTGGATGTAATGACTGGAGGGCCTGATACACAGAGGACATTATTAAAACAGCCACGTAATCAGCCTGGGCTGACTGCAGACCGGACTGGAGCAGCATAAAGGGAATAGGCCTCCATTTGGGACGAGGCCTCCATCTCAGGGACTAATAGGGGAGAAATGTATATGTTTAGGTTACAGTGATAGAAATTATGAATGGAGGGACTCTTCAGAAAATAACTGCCAGCCATTTTGGTTTCGATATTCAAATTCAGCTGAATAGTTTCTCTGATACTTCATCTAGTTTCTCTAACCCAAAATGTAATAGTAAAAAACGGTTGAAAATATGTAAACTAAATCTTATAAGTGTAGTACCATCAATTAAATATAGGCTTATGAGATCAAGGATTGTCAACTGCTAGGTTGTTATCTGACTGATTTGATTGTATTTTTTAAATTCTGCTAATGTAACACAGGAGCATTTCAAGAGGAAGTTACTGGATCTTAGCATAAATAAATGTCTCGGTTTTCTCATTTGCTTTCCTAGCCCGTAATCCACATATTACGTAAATAAGGCTAAAGCAGTAAAGTAGGGTACTATAAGAACATCGACCCGACTGGCCCCACTGAGTACACAAATCATACGGAGTCTATTTCTAGTCCTCATCCCTCACTGCAAATGTGCTCATTCAACAGCCACCTCTGAAGCTCAGGACAGGATACAGGGATGAGTGCTCGTGGCTCAGGGGTGGTAAGAGGCGGCCTCTTCCATCCATGTGGAGGTAAATAAACAGCTATGGACTGAAGCAATCACACTAAATCAGTGTAGGTCTGAATCTCATGCCAACTCCAACCTAAGTCAATCTCATGCCAACTCCAACCTAAGTCAAAGCACCAGCCACGACCCTATCCCCAGCCCCGTCTGCCCCAATCTATCCCCAGCCTCAGCTCCAGTCACATCTCTATCCCCAGCCTTAGCCCTGTACTCCAGCCACATCCCCAGCCTCACCCATCCCTGTTTCTGTTAGGTCTGGTGAGTTTGGCTTGGTGTTCCACACTGCAACAGATGTTACAAACCAGTGCCTCTAACCACAACTGCTGCTGTGACCTGGTTGAGAAAGGACAGGGTAAGCGTTTGTGTGTTATCTCTGCGTAAGAGTATGTGCGTGTGTGTGTTCACATAATACTAAAAGAAGTACCCACACCGTGGGTGGCCTGCCTGAACACTGCAGGGCCATTCCTGCCCTGGTTTAACAGGAACAGATAAGTGGTAGTGTAATGCAGTGTGTCTGTGTATAGAGGGAGGCCTGGGCAGGCACACTGAGAAGTCCTTTCTGCCAACTCATCCTCCTTCTCTCTTTGTCCCTCTCGCACTCAAATGAAAACGACATGTTCCTGAGACACCATATACATGCAATAGGGTTTCAGAGAGCCATTAATCCAAATGGAGGAAAGGATTAGGACTAGAGATAGCGACACTACCACACAGCTAGAAGAGTATTAGCTAGCAGAGTAGCAGAGTATTAGCTGGCAGAGTATTAGCTAGCAGAGTAGCAGAGTATTAGCTAGCAGAGTATTAGCTAGCAGAGTATTAGCTAGCAGAGTAGCAGAGTATTAGCTAGCAGAGTAGCAGAGTATTAGCTAGCAGAGTAGCAGATTATTAGCTAGCAGAGTAGCAGATTATTAGCTAGCAGATTATTAGCTAGCAGATTATTAGCTAGCAGAATAGCAGAGTATCAACTAGCAGAGTATCAGCTAGCAGAGTATCAGCTAGCAGAGTATCAACTAGCAGAGTAGCAGAGTATTAGCTAGCAGAGTAGAAGAGTATTAGCTAGCAGAGTAGCAGATTATTAGCTAGCAGAGTAGCAGATTATTAGCTAGCAGAGTAGCAGATTATTAGCTGGGAGTCATTAGATAGTGGGACCTCTTACCTTCTCGATTTCCAGCGCTTTAGCTGCGATGGCTTGAGAGCGCCGTGTCTTAAAGTTGTCCTGCGTCTGCTCCGTATCCTCCGTGGCCGAGACAGTCTCCTTGGCCGACACCGTCTCCTTCGGCCCCGCTAGCAGGGCTGGCGTGGGGACACTCTCCTCCTGGGAGGGCAAATGTTAAAGGGTTAGTTAGAGTACCAGGCAGGACACCGCAGGCTTAACAGATTCTGGTTTTAAATTCAAAGCATCACTGATTAGTCAACATGGTTGTTGCTGTAGTTTTCATGTTGTTCAGCGCAACAAAACACCATTATGCATTCAGCATCTCAACAGTAATCTAGAACGTTAAGACCTTTACAACTTTGATCAAAGACTGTCGACAGCCAAAGATGAAGGCCCAAGCCTACAGATGTCAACCAATCATCATATTGCATCATTTAGTGTCAAAAGGAAAAAGAGAAACAAAACAATTTGAGCGAAAGGAAGCCTTTTGTTACCATTGAAAACCAACAACTTGTGAAACACCCATTACTTTCAGTTTACAGGACCCAGAAAGCTTTCATCCATGGCAAGGAAATGGGTCATGCATGGTGAACAGTCTATAGTGACCTGGGTCAGACTACAAGGAAGAGACAGGCCATATAATGTACATCAACTGTCCCTCTGTGATGTGACTTTTAGAATAACCTACACAGGGATCTGGAACATATCCCATCGTCCATGACAAGGCAATGTTAATGAATTGTGTTTCCAAAGAAAGGTACTAAAACATGTTGGAAAAGACAGATGACAAAATTATTGTCTATAAGGTAACGAACGGCCTGTAACTACGTATTGTCTGTAAGGTAATGGCCTGTAACTACGTATTGTCTATAAGGTAACTGCCCCCATTGAGACCAGCGTAAAAGAGGGGTGGGGGGGGGGGGGGGGGGGTCACACACAATGCAAATAGTCCGGGTAACCATTGGTTACCTGTTCAGGAGTCTTATGGCTTGGGGGTAAAGCTGTTGAGAAGCCTTTTTGTCCTAGACTTGGCACTCCGGTACCGCTTGCCATGCGGTAGTAGAGAGAACAATCTATGACTGGGGTCTTTGACAATTTTTAGGGCCTTCCTCTGACACCGCGTGGTGTAGGCAGCATTGCCCCAGTGATGTACTGGGCCGTACTCACTACCCTCTGGAGTGCCTTGCGGTCGGAGGCCGAGCAATTGCCGTACCAGGTAGTGTTGCAACCGGTCAGGATGCTCTCGATGTTGCAGCTGTAGAACCTTTTGAGGATCTCAGGATCCATGCCAAATCTTTTTAGTTTCCTGAGGGGGAATAGGCTTTGTCGTGCCCTCTTCACGACTGTCTTGGTGTGTTTGGACCAATCTAGTTTGTTGTTGATGTGGACACCAAGGAATTTGAAGCTCTCAACCTGCTCCAGTACAGCCCCGTCGATGAAAACTAAACATGGCGGTGTTCGCCTTAGCAATCTCACTAGAATAAAGACCTCCTCCACTCCTGCCATTATTGAAAGAGATCGTGATACCTCACATCTCAAAATAGGGCTACTTAATGTTAGATCCCTCATGTCAAAGGCAGTTATAGTCAATTAACTAATCACTGATCATAATCTTGATGTGATTGGCCTGACTGAAACATGGCTTAAGCCTGATGAATTTACTGTGTTAAATGAGGCCTCACCTCCTGGTTACACTAGTGACCATATCCCCCGCGCATCCCGCAAAGGCGGAGGTGTTGCTTATATTTATGATAGACGTTTTCGTCTTTTGAGCTTCTAGTCATGAAATCTATGCAGCCTACTCAATCACTTTTTATAGCTACTGTTTACAGGCCTCCTGGGCCATATACAGCGTTCCTCACTGTGTTCCCTGAAATCCTATCGGACCTTGAAGTCATAGCAGATAATATTGTAATTTTTGGTGACTTTAATATTCACATGGAAAAGTCCACAGACCCACTCCAAAAGGCTTTCGGAGCCATCATCGACTCAGTGGGTTTTGTCCAACATGTCTCCGGACCTACTCACTGCCACAGTCATTCTCTGGACCTAGTTTTGTCCCATGGAATAAATGTTGTGGATCTTAATGATTTCCTCATAATCCTGGACTATCGGACCAGCATTTTATTACGTTTGCAATTGCAACAAATAATCTGCTCAGACCCCAACCAAAGAGCATCAAAGGTCATGCTATACATTCTCAGACAACCCAAAGATCCCTTGATGCCCTTCCAGACTCCCTCTGCCTACCCAAGGACGTCAGAGGACAAAAATCAGTTAACCACCTAACTGAGGAACTCAATTTAACCTTGCGCAATACCCTAGATGCAGTTGCACCCCTAAAAACATTTGTCATAAGAAACTAGCTCCCCGGTATACAGAAAATACCCGAGCTCTGAAGCAAGCTTCCAGAAAATTGGAACGGAAATGGCGCCACACCAAACTGGAAGTCTTCCAACTAGCTTGGAAAGACAGTACCGTGCTGTATCGAAGAGCCCTTACTGCTGCTCGATCATCCTATAACTAAAAAGCAGCATTCCCCAAGAGAGGATGGCTTTTACTTCAGCAGTAATACATTCATGAACTACTTTGAGGAAAAGATCATGATCATTAGAAAGCAAATGACGGACTCCTCTTTAAATCTGCGTATTCCTCCAAAGCTCAGTTGTCCTCAGTCTGCACAACTCTGCCAGGACCTAGGATCAAGGGAGACACTCAAGTGTTTTAGTACTATATATATCTTGACACAATGACGAAAATAATCATGGCCTCTAAACCTACAAGCTGCATACTGGACCCTATTCTAGCTAAACTACTGAAAGAGCTGCTTCCTGTGCTTGGCCCACCTATGTTGAACAAAATAAACGGCTCTCTATCCACCTGATGTGTACCAAACTCAGTAAAAGTGGCAGTAATAAAGCCAAACCTTGACCCAGAAAATATAAAAAACTAAAATCGGCCTATATCGAATCTCCCATTCCTCTCTCTCTCAAAAAAAAAGCTGTTGCACAGCAACTCACTGCCTTCCTGAAGTCAAACAATGTATATGAAATGCTTCAGTCTGGTTTTAGACCCCATTATAACACTGAGACTGCACTTGTGAAGGTGGTAAATTACCTTTTAATGGCGTCAGACCGAGGCTCTGCATCTGTCCTCGTGCTCCTAGACCTTAGTGCTGCTTTTGATACCATCCATCACCACATTCTTTTGGCGAGATTGGAAACCCAAATTGGTCTACACGGACAAGTTCTGGCCTGGTTTAGATCTTATCTGTCAGAAAGATATCAGTCTGTCTCTGTGAATGGTTTGTCCTCTGACAAATCAACTGTAAATTTCGGTGTTCCTCAAGGTTCCGTTTATATATTTTACCTCTTGGTGATGTCATTTAACAAAATAAAATGTTAACTTTCACTGCTTTGCGGATGACACACAAATCAGAAACTTTGTCCAAAAATGATGAAAAATTAATCCATGCTTTTGTTACTTCTAGGTTAGACTACTGCAATTCTCTACTTTCCGGCTACCTGGATAAAGCACTAAATAAACTTCAGTTAGTGCTAAATACGGCTGCTAGAATCCTGACTAGAACCCCAAAATTTCATCATATTACTCCAGTGCTAGCCTCCCTACACTGGCTTCCTGTTAAGGCAAGGGCTGATTTCAAGGTTTTACTGCTAACCTACAAAGCATTACATGGGCTTGCTCCTACCCATTTTTCCGATTTGGTCCTGCCGTGCATACGTACGCTACGGTCACAAGACGCAAGCCTCCAAATTGTCCCTAGAATTTCTAAGCAAACAGCTGGAGGCAGGGCTTTCTCCTATAGAGCTCCATTTTTTGGAATGGTCTGCCTACCCATGTGAGAGACGCAGACTCGGTCTCAACCTCTAAGTCTTTACTGAAGACTCATCTCTTCAGTAGGTCATATGATTGAGTGTAATCTGGCCCAGGAGCGTGAAGGCGAATGGAAAGGCTCTGGAGCAACGAACCGCCCTTGCTGTCTCTGCCTGGCTGGTTCCCCTCTTTCCACTGGGATTCTCTGCCTCTAACCCTATTACAGGGGCTGAGTCACTGGCTTACTGGTGCTCTTCCATGCCGTGCCTAGGAGGGGTGCGTCACTTGAGTGGGTTGAGTCACTGACGTGGTCTTCCTGTCTGGGTTGGCGCCTCCCCTTGGGTTGTGCCGTGGCAGAGATCTTTGTGGGGTATACTCAGCCTTGTCTCAGGATGGTAAGTTGGTGGTTGAAGATACCCCTCTAGTGGTGTGGGGGCTGTGCTTTGGCAAAATGGGTGGGATTATCTCTTGCCTGTTTGGCCCTGTCCAGGGGTATCATCGGATGGGGCCACAGTGTCTCCTGACCCCTCTTGTCTCAGCCTCCAGTATTTATGCTGCAGTAGTTTATGTGTCGGGGGGCTAGGATCAGTTTGTTATATCTGGAGTACTTCTCCTGTCCTATCCGGTGTCCTGTGTGAATTTAAGTATGCTCTCTCTAATTCTCTCTTTCTCGCTCTCTCTCAGAGGACATGAGCCCTAGGACCATGCCTCAGGACTACCTGGCATGATGACTCCTTGTTGTCCCCAGTCCACCTGGCCGTGCTGCTGCTCCAGTTTCAACTGTTCTGCCTGCGGTTATGGAACCCTGACCTGTTCACCGGACGTGCTACCTGTCCCAGACCTGCTGTTTTCAACTCTCTAGAGACAGCCGGAGCGGTAGAGATACTCTCAATGATCGGCTATGAAAAGCCAACTGACATTTACTCCTGAGGCGCTGACTTGTTGCACCCTCGACAACCACTGTGATTATTATTATTTGACCATGCTGGTCATTTATGAACATTTGAACATCTTTGCCATTTTCTGTTATAATCTCCACTCGGCACAGCAAGAAGAGGACTGGCCACCCCTCCTAGGTTTTGGCCTTTCAAGGGAGTTTTTCCTAGCCACCGTGCTTCTACACCTGCATTGCTTGCTGTTTGGGGTTTTAGGCTGGGTTTCTGTACAGCACTTTGAGATATCAGCTGATGTAAGAAGGGCTATATAAATAAATTTGATTTGAGTCTAACTATGCACTGAAGATGACGAATTGCCATTTTACAATCTGGTGCTGGCAAAACGTTGTGGTCTTCGGAGATTGTTCTAGCTTTTAGGAATAGTGTAACTCTACTATGCTAAATGGTATGTTCTACAGGTATAGTAGAGATACAAACACTGATCGTATCAAGTGGATGTGAGGGGGGTTCATTGAATTAAGAGCAACTGTAGTCATGTAGTTACATAGTCATGCAGCCCCACCTTGATTGCTACATAGCTTTTCGCTGATCCGTCTAGGGAGGTACTTCTGGTGTGGCTTAGCAACCTGGGCTTATCTGTGGAGAAGAGGAAAACAGAGAGAAACTAAGAAGCATTTAAACAGCAGCAATGTGAAAGAAAACAGGATGGCGGTAAACCAAATAAATCAGGACCACCGACCGCAGTTCAACTCCATTTAAATCCTCTCAGTATTTAAAAACATATTGGGGAACAACCACTTATTCTCTCTAGTCATCGACCAGGTGATCGTTGCACCAGTACAGTTAACAACAGATAAGACGAGATGCTATGGGGACTGTGGATAAGCACAGCACAGACAAATCGTTGGTTATTTCACGTTCTCTCGTTGGAATAGTTCACCCACAGCGGTTGACAAGTTCAGCTGTGACTAAATTGAAAATATTGTGCTCCGTCGGCTCCAATAAGTCTATAAACAACAAATATGGACGGGCTGGTGGGTTTGTTTCTATTTAAGGAATGTCCCATGGCGATGAGACTGAGCCAAAGTGAAATGAAAAACTCTTCCTTCCAGGACGTTTGATTCCTTTTCCAACCGAGCTAAACAGCAGAGATCTCAGGTTGTGAGACTGACTGAGACACCAAGCAACACGTGTGGTTCCTTAGTTCAAACTGCAGCAAAATTAGAAGTCAATTATTTAAATGTTGGATATCCTCTGATACTATTAACAGATGTTTCTTTGAACAAGAAATCATGTATATTTAGGTAAATGTAGGCTATTTGCAATGTTAGAAGAGTCGCACCGACCTAAGATAGAACTCTCCCTCTAGGACAGACCATGTGTGTGCGTTGTGAAGAGAACCTGGTAACGTGATATGACAGTCACTCACCAGACACACTGAACTAGTGGACAAGAGGCAGCCGCGCAACAAATTATTGGTGACCAATGGATCTGCAGATAACAGATAATGATGAACTGCAAATCCAGAAGAGGAGCATCCAGGAGTTGTTGTGTTGGGTGTGCTGTTGTATGTGCCTCGTCGTGCTCTGACATTTATTAGTTTGCTAGCCAGCTAACTAGCGATTAGCGGCTAACAAGATTTAGGCCCAACTTGCTAAGTGAAGACAAACTAGCTGTTTTCAGATGTAAGAGAAACACACAAAAAAAAGTGTAATTACAAAACGCAAGTGGATTTATATTAAGAAGCAAAGTGAAAACATCATTGACGTCATCAACCTCACTTGCACAAATTGTATATAGACTTTTTCTACTGTATGTTTGTTTACTCCATGTGTAACTCTGTGTTGTTGTTTGTGTCGCACTGCTTTGCTTTATCTTGGCCAGGTCGCAGTTGTCAATGAGAACTTGTTCTCAACTGGCCTACCTGGTTAAATAAAGGTGAAATAAATCACCCAATTTTTTTTTTACCATGCAGACCGAACGCAAGTGTCTCGTGGTCAAGCAACAATAAATGTCCTCCTTGAGTGACAGGGGGTGGGGCTAGGTCTGGAAAGCGGCATGGAGAGAGAGCAGAGAGAGGAGAGAGAGCGAGAGGACTCAAGTAGCCTAGTAAACTACAAAAATGGACGTTACACACGGCGTTTCGCATTTAACAAACCCAATGTATTAGAGCAGGTCTAAGAGGGTATTTCTGTCAGCTTAAATTGGTGAATTGTTGTTGTGTGCGTTATCAATCCAAACAAATAATACTTAAGATATAATCATGTAGGCTAGGCTATACATGAACCTAAAGGCTGCATGCTTTCAGTAAGTGCATCTCTCAACCATTGTACTTGAAATGCTCAGACATTATACAGGATATCTTCAGTAAGACCAGGCCTACTAGACTCAGTGTGGTGTGCATTTCTTGTGTCAGCCTAGTCTAATTAGTGTTCCAGACAGGGGTGGAGGGGGTCTCTACATCTTCTAAAAGGCGGCTAGAATATGCAGCAGCCCAAATATGTGAAACTATTAGTTAACTAGGCAAGTCAGTTAACAACAAATTCTTATTTACAATGACGGCCTACCGGGGAACAGTGGCAGAACGACAGATTTTTACCTTGTCAGTTCGGGGATTTGATCCAGAAACCTTTCGGTTACTGGCCCAATGCTCTCACCACTAGGCTACCTGCCGCCCCAGGGGGGGGGGATTCTTCAGACTGAAGACTTCCCCTGTGCCCCATCTCCTCCACAGTAGCATGTATGAGTAAAATAGGGTATTTAAAAACCTCTGCAGTGATGATGAGAAAGGACTTTTCAATAAAAACGTAAAAGACACTGTTACTGTCCCTACTCTCCTCCAACCCCAATATTCTCCTTAATAACAAAATCACCCAATACTCCCACACTGAGGTTACCTTAACCTATGCAAATCGGTGTTATATCCACTGGGGGGCGGGGGGACTCATCCCAGTCTTTTCATTCTATTCAGTGAAGGAATTATTCAGGAGCACAAAAGAGTTACTAAGTAATGGTATGCATGCCCCACTCCACTCACAAGGGAAGGTCATGTGAGTGGGTGGGTGTTCTGGTTTGATCTTGAAGACATCTGCTAGCTCAGTGTGCACGCTACTCCCACACCAGCCAAAAAGGTCAGACCTTGAATCAAAAGCCTTCGAGAATAGTGTGTATGTATAATTAACATGGTTAACATGTTCCAGCAACTCTCTTTAAATACACACCTCCACTGAAAACAGATGCTCCTCCTCTCAGAGAGAGGTGCTCAATTTGAGCTTTTACAGCACTTCAAACCAAGGTGTCAAACTGTTTTTTTTTATGGATAGGCTTACATGTAGCAAAACCGAATTTGAGGGGTATGCTGGATCCAGGGGTGCAAACTGGTGAGGGCCCAGAAAGGTGCCACTTTTTTGTTGTTGCACTGAATCATGTAAAAAAAAATCCCTGCTAGGAGGAAATGTAGGTTTTAACTTATTAAACAACAAAAGAATATGATCTACATGATCAGTCTCTGTGTGTAAAATAAAAAGTGCTTCATGTGAACCAAACGCACAGCTAAAAAATGTAAAGAAAGCAATCCAATGTTATTTGTTGCCTAGACTTTACTGCAAATGACATTCAAGTCTTGAGAAAAAAAACAATACACTAATATTGCAGTTAGCCATGACAGCATTTGTAATAGAATGCTTGTGAACACACACATCTAAATATTGAAAAAAACATTAAAGTAGAAATAGAATGAAACAAACAGGCAATCTATTTTTGCTCTATTATAGCGGCCACTATAGTAGATGTTAAATAAATAAACCCCCCCCCCCCCCACGTGTTACTGTCAAGTTCAACACAACTAAAGCAATATCTTTGGGCTACACATTATTACATTGTACACGTTCTGCCTGTGGACACATGTTCTACAATGTGCCAGCAGAGCATGATAACCTTTGTTGGCATAATTGATCTCATTCAGGCAGAGTGTACACCTGACATACCCCTTTTTATCCACTGTACTGAAAAAGTGAGAAAGAGGGAACATATTGTGCTTCTTTCACTTCTGGTGACAACCAGCTGAAACCAGGCCCAGCTCCTGCTACACTTGATCGCTGAATCCACTGGCCTAACAAGCAATGCCTCATTTTCACCTAATTATCTCATTCTGAAATTTAACCACATACTTAAGATGATAATGTTGCTCAACATGTCTTGTCTAGCTAACGGACAATTCGATCAGCTAGCAAGATACTTAACAATGCTAACAATACTTGTTCCACCACAGTTTCTCAGTCACCTCAAACTTTCCAAATGCCAGTTGTTTTTTGGTTACAGTTCATGAAGTACGCTTCATCACCTTCTCAATCCCCGTCTCCGTGGTCAGGCTTCTTCTCACCAAACCTCTCTGTGGTCAGGCTTCTTCTCACCGAACCTCTCTGTGGTCAGGCTTCTTCTCACCGAACCTCTCCGTGGTCAGGCTTCTTCTCACCGAACCTCTCCGTGGTCAGGCTTCTTCTCACCGAACCTCTCCGTGGTCAGGCTTCTTCTCACCGAACCTCTCCGTGGTCAGGCTTCTTCTCACCGAACCTCTCC
The DNA here is from genome assembly GCF_057628025.1 of Oncorhynchus mykiss. Taxonomy (NCBI): domain Eukaryota; kingdom Metazoa; phylum Chordata; class Actinopteri; order Salmoniformes; family Salmonidae; genus Oncorhynchus; species Oncorhynchus mykiss. Next base: position 93,380,867 of record NC_143023.1, read on the forward strand.
GTGGTCAGGCTTCTTCTCACCGAACCTCTCCGTGGTTAGGCTTCTTCTCACCAACCTCTCCGTTATCGTTCAGGGGACGCGCTGCTGTAACTGGTAAACTGCCTTTCCACTCACCCGCGGTGTTTCACGGAGCGCGCGCTGATGCTGTAACTAAGCAAATAGATTCTCTTCCCTCTTCAGTCGCGTGCTGCATTCTGTTGTTATGTGAATGATTGGCTGAGCCTTGGATACAAGGCAGACAGTACTGGTACAAACGCGCATCACTCGTTCGTATACAGCCAGTAGTGATCCAAAGCACCCCCCCCCCCCCCCAAAACTTTTCTCATCAGATCTACTAGGTCACCTATATTGGATTAAAAACAGCACATTTCATTTCACAAAAAGGCACTAGTTTGCATCCCTGTGGGTCATTGAATCGGCTTGACTGTTCAATGTGTAATCTAGACTTACCAGGTTCTCTGTTCTGGCTCTGTGGCTCTTCGTTATACCCTGGAGGGGCGAGAGAAAAAGGTCCCCAAAATGACTGGCAGATGTACCACAAAGGATGAATGTCCAATGCATTGCTTCATGTCAAGTGGTATGCTAGAATGGACACTGGTACAGAGCCAGACTAAAGTGATAGATTTAAAACTGATATTGTTAATCATTGACAGCTGAACTAAAGCGCTGTGGTCTCTGTAGTCAAAGTAAACTCCCGTCCCCTATGCGCCCTGGTCAAATTAAGTGCACTTTATAGGGAATAATAAGGAACAATTTGGGATGCAGACTTACTCTTCTGCTGGCTCTGCTGGTAGGAGAAGCTCTTCTGGTCCCTGTCTGGGGAGTAGCTCCTTTTGCTGGTGTTGGACCCAGAGCGCATGATAACAGGGCCTGGTGGGATATCCATCCTGACGGGAGAGCGATCCCGTACTGTTTTGTAAGTGTCCCCGGCTGGGCCAGCAGGGTAGGGTTCCAGGCCCCTTCGCCTAAGACCCTCAGGGTCCTCTCTGACAAGACAATATGAGAGAGAGAGAGAGAGAGAGAGAGAGAGACAGAGAGAGAGACAGAGAGAGAGACAGAGAGAGAAGGGGATTCAAGAGCCCATCCATTGAGGTCCATTCAACTATAGAATTAAAGGCAGTGTCTCTACCCATGATGAGCACTTTGATTCTAAAACCCTCTAAGTGTAGAGTGAAAAGAACTAAACACTAAAGTTGCTGGACAAAATAAATTGTGGTTTGTATCTTGAAAAACAGTAAAACTGAAAGCCAACAACACCTGAAGTTGCTCGGTCTAACGAGTGGTTTTAGCACTTGGTCCATTAACTAAGTACACTAGAAGGGATATGCCTACCCTCGGTCCAAGTAGATGAGGGCCTGCATCAGATTGGGGTCCACTCTATCGGGGTTAGCTGCTGAAGACACGGTCCTCGAGAGAGGAGCTATTCCTTTAACTCTGCTGCTGAGGTGGGAGCCCGCTCTGCTGCTTATCCTAAAAATGACAGAAGACAATACCTCAATCAAATATTATATGGAATACTTCACCATACACTATATCTGAAGATATATCTGTCCTGTCTTTAAAACCAACTAGTTCTAGTCCGAAGATTAGCCTAGATCAGTGGTTCCCAAACTTGTTAAAGTCCCGTACCCCTTCAAACATTCAACCTCCAGCTGTACCTCCCCCTAGCACCAGGGTCAGCGCACTCTCAAATGTAGTTTTTTTCCATCATTGTAAGCCTGCCACACAAACACACACACACACACACTATATGATACATTTATTAAAACATAAGAATGAGTGTGAGTTGTCACAGCCCGGCTCGTGGGAAGTGACAAAAAGCTCTTATAGGACCATGGCACAAATAATATAATAAATCAATCATTTTTCTCTTTATTTAACCCACTTGTTTTTACACTGCTGCAACTCACTGATTATTGTTTATGCATAGTCACTTTAAAAATGACTAACCTGTACCCCCGCACATTGACTCGGTATCAGTACTCCCTGTATAAATCCTCATTGTTATTTTGCGTAACTTTAAAAAAAAAAATGTTTTTAAATATATTTTCTTAACTATATTTCTTGAACTGCATTGTTGGTTAAGGGCTTGAGAGTAAGCATTTCACGGTAAGGTCTACACTTGTTGTATTTGCGCATGTGACAAATACAATTTGATTTGCATACTATGGCACCTTGATGGTTCTCACCATGCCAAGCCTGGGAGAGGGTGCTGATGCAGATACAGGCTGAGGGCGAGGGGATTCGAGGCCAAGCCTGGGAGAGGGTGCTGATGCAGATACAGGCTGAGGGCGAGGGGATACGAGGCCAAGCCTGGGAGAGGGTGCTGATGCAGATACAGGCTGAGGGCGAGGGGATACGAGGCCAAGCCTGGGAGAGGGTGCTGATGCAGATACAGGCTGAGGGCGAGGGGATACGAGGCCAAGCCTGGGAGAGGGTGCTGATGCAGATACAGGCTGAGGGCGAGGGGATACGAGACCAAGCCTGGGAGAGGGTGCTGATGCAGATACAGGCTGAGGGCGAGGGGATACGAGGCCAAGCCTGGGAGAGGGTGCTGATGCAGATACAGGCTGAGGGCGAGGGGATACGAGGCCAAGCATGGGAGAGGGTGTTGATGCAGATACAGGCTGAGGGCGAGGGGATACGAGGCCAAGCCTGGGAGAGGGTGCTGATGCAGACACAGGCTGAGGGCGAGGGGTTACGAGGCCAAGCCTGAAGAACGTCACTCATCTCCTCAGTGAACGCATCGACATAAGGCCACAATGAGCGCACGCCATGCATGACTGAGGGTACAGGGCAGCTTGCGCATGCTCCTGACCCAGGCAGGATAGGCAGAGCTTATGGCCGTCAGATTCAGGTATAACGCAGCCACAATGCTGAGGTATAACTATACGAAATCGAAGAGGTCAAATAAATTATATCCAGCTCAGGACTCCAGCTATGTAATTGGTTTGCTTAACATGCTAGCCAAGTGACAAGATCAAGCTTCTTGGTTACAGCAGAGACATTACATCTCTTCGTTGATCATGATCCCTGTTGCCTAAATAGTTTTGTGCATAACTCAAAGAAAGATCTATTTGGAGAAAAAATATGTTTTGATTATTTGGGGGAAACAGCACCCCTTGTGTTCACTTCTGGTAAAACCATATACCCCAGGTAGGGTACAGAAACGGTATGAACATCTGGATCCACCCAACCCTAGAGGTATATATAAATTAACTATCCAACGGCACCTGGTTTTCATGACCCTTGCCTGAACTTACAGGGCCACGTCCCAAACAATGTGCAAGCCTAACATGTCCTCCAGCTTTTACGACCCCGGTTTGAAGTAGCCACGGCTCAGACTGCCATTTACCTAAAGTTAATTACCACCGTTGCAGTGAGCGATGCCTCTAACCTCACCTCTTTCCATAACAAACCTATGAAAAAGTAATTCTGTGGACTATATACTTGGATAATTTTTGGGGGGCTTTTGAAGAAAATTCCTTTAAAGTTATTTTAAAAATATATATTTTTATACTATATCTATAACAGCATCTTCAAAGCAGTTCTTCCAATGTAGAAAGATGCTCTCTAAACAGGTTACATCTTTGTGGACCAAGGAGAATAAAACATGCTGATCTGAACGCAAGAGTAACCAAATAGACATCAGAGCAACTGGGTGGCACAGCCCCACCTGCCATAGGGGTTCCAATATCTCTTTCAGGATCCAAAAAGAGCAAACTGCCTAATACCAGGGTGAGAAAAGGAGGCCCTGGCTGTCTGAGCTAGGATGTAGAAGATCTGAGAGAGGCCTGCGTTCCAAAATGGCACCCTACAACTTATGACAGTATTGAACTATATAGGGAATAGGGTGCGATCTGAGACCCCACTTCCCTCTATTCAAAAGGTCATGCTAGTAAAGCCACAATGCATTACACCCAAATCATCAGACAAACAAATAAAAACATTTACGACCTCATTTTGAAACCTAATATATAAATATATAAACCCAATACCAATTTAATTGGCTTCTTTAGTCAAACGGCCGCCGACCCCTCCCATCTCTTTCATCATCTTACTGAATGCAATCAGCCTCACACACAAATATAACATGACTGCAATTATGGGTTGAGGTCCAATTACAAAGACAGGTTTACAAAAAAACCATTAGAGCAGCATGCAGCAAGGCTTGGCTGAGGTGACTTTGAAAGTTCAAAGGGAGAGTAGTTGACTCCGAACCAGTTGCACTTCTGGCACTTAACAAGGCTCCCCATGTTCCCTCATTATCTGTTATTCATCACGAGGTCAAGAGCTCCACAAAGGAGCAGATTGATTAATCCACTGGCTGCCCGCCTGCCTCAGTTGCCAAGGCAGTGTTCACCACACACACACACGTGGGGGACCCTGTGACTGAGGACCATGAAGCAGCCCCCTAGGCCCAGAACCCTGTCTTTAGTTGTGTTAGGGAGAGGTAGTGGGGGTGTGGCCTTGCTGTTCATCTTCTGTCTGGCCACCTCAGTCTCCACAAGGCCGGTCGATGAGACACCTCCGACCAGGAGCGAGACCTTCCAAAGACTTCCTGGACGCTGCATCCTGTGGGCTGCACTGCAGGGGTGAGGCCTCACGTCAACCTCCTGACCAGACAATAGTGGAATACCAAACCCAGATGCCTGCCTGCTGCCCTGTCAACACCACACCAGGAGTCTGCTATAGCCTCCTCTGCCTACAAGTCTCCTACAAGCCAAGGAAGCATCCACACCACACCAGGAGTCTGCTATAGCCTCCACTACCTACAAGTCTCCGACAAGCCAAGGAAGCATCCACACCAGGAGTCTGCTATAGCCTCCTCTGCCTACAAGTCTCCTACAAGCCAAGGAAGCATCCACACCACACCAGGAGTCTGCTATAGCCTCCACTACCTACAAGTCTCCGACAAGCCAAGGAAGCATCCACACCAGGAGTCTGCTATAGCCTCCTCTGCCTACAAGTCTTCGACAAGCCAAGGAAGCATCCACACCACACCAGGAGTCTGCTATAGCCTCCTCTGCCTACAAGTCTCCGACAAGCCAAGGAAGCAGTTATGACTATTGGCATTATTCTAATGTGAACCAAAAAGGCCGAACTTGGACAATTTGAATTGTAAACAAAACTTTTGGGATGTACAATCTCTAAATACAATTTTTTTGCAATTATTTTGTGCATTTCTGCAACACCGACAGGCCGTGGCACCCTCCGGGACTGACACGGCCACTCATTTTTAGCATGTATTTCAACAACATGCTTATTATCGTGGTTCCAAACGTTGACTAGATTAACAAAGCTGGGGTGAACCATTACTCATTAATTCAAAAGATTACGTTTAGAACCACCTCGCCTCGGACTGTGTACATACCGGAGTTAGGAGGTAAACAAACTACTCATCCCACACAGCACTGCGGTCTGTGTCGTCCAGTCACAGAGCAGATGCAAGTCACGTGATCTGTTGGCGAGCACATAGTGCGAGCACATATTGCCGCTCAACAGCTGCTGTATCGTCCAATCACAGGCGGAGATGCAAGTGACTTGCGCTGTTGACGAACACTCAACTGTTCGCTTGTGGAGCCCTTGACTTGTACCTGCTCTATTATTGTACGATCTAGACAGCAAGGCTCATGGTTAGTGTAGTTTTTTTTTTTTTTTTTGGGGGGGGGGGGGTACTCTTTACACCAGAAACTGATGGTAAAAACAACGTTTCAACATGGTTGAAACATTCATAACTGATGGGCACTACAACAACATATGAATTGTCTTGCCATCTTGGAAGAAAATAGAATGTCAACGTTGCCCAGTAATATCACTATCGATAATATTCATTATCACGACGGGTGACTGCATTGAGAATGAACTTCCTGGAACCTCTCGTCAGGGCCCTATACAGAGGTTGGATGGGGCATATAATGCTGGCTAACGTAATTGGAATCTGGTCCAATAATAGAGCTTGCGCTCCCTCTCTCCACCCAGGACAGCAGAGAGAGCATGTACGCTGTGCATAGATTCTGGGGAAAGCCAGAATGGTGGTTGTTTAGCTAGAGAGGGAGAGGGAGTGGCCGGCTGCCCAGTCGGAGGGGGGGAGGGGGGGGGGGGTAGCCTTGTTGGCTCAGTGAGTAGTGCCCTTTGTCCTCGTCTGGAGCCTGGTGACTCCACTTGTGGCAGAATGAAGGGGAGGGGATGGTCTTGGACTGAACTGTTGCCACTCTGTTTTGGGCCACTGCTACACGGATGTCTTGGCAGCACTGGGGCAGAGCAGAGCCACTGACTTTAGCTGTGCAGGGTGGAGCGCAGTGTGTGGGGTGGAGCGCCAAGCCCCTCAAGGGGAGGAGTGTGGTAGTCGATCAGTGGAATACGTTATGAAAGTCGGTATTTCCCTCGCAATAGCTCAGAGATAAGTTGGCAAATTCGCTTCAGTCCCTCTTCAATGTGATTGTGTGATATAAGTCAAGTGTGATATATCTCGAGTGGGGATTTCAGTCTAAGCTTTTCCTGAGATGGGTACTAATTCCTACTGAGCCGTAAGAATTCAAAGTATAGAATTCAAGGTTTTGATCAATGCCATATGTTATATATAAAGTGATCAATTACACAAATAGACATGCAGTACCAGTCAACAGTTTGGACAACTACTCATTCAAGGGTTTTTCTTTATTTTTACAATTTTCTACTTCGAAGAATAATAGTGAAGACATCAAAACTATGAAATAACACATACGGAATCATGTAGTAAACAAAGAAAAGTTTTAAATCAAAATATATTTGAGATTCTTCAAAGTAGCCATCCGTTGCCTTGATGACAGCTGTGCACACTCGGCATTCTCTCAACCAGCTTAAAGAGGAATGCTTTTCCATCAGTATTGGAAGGAGATCCCACATATGCTGAGCACTTGTTGGCTGCTTTTCCTTCACACTACAGTCCAACTCATCCCAAACCATCTCAATTGGGTTGAGGTCAGGTGATTGTGGAGGCCAAGTCATTTGATGCAGCACTCCATCAGTCTCCTTGGTCAAATAGCCCTTACACAGCCTGGAGGTGTGTTTGGGGTCATTGTCCTGTTGAAAAACAAATGATAGTCTCACTAAGGTCAACCAGATGGGATGGCGTATCGCTGCAGAATGCTGTAGTAGCCATGCTGGTTAAGTGTGCCTTGAATTCTAAATAAATCACTGACAGTGTCACCAGAAAAGCATCCCCACACCTCCTCCTCCATGCTTCAGGGTGGAAACCACACATGGGGAGATCATCCATTCACCTACTCTGCGTCTCACAAAGAAACGGTGGTTGGAACCAAAAATCTCAAATTTGGACTCATCAGACCAAAGGACAGATTTACACCAGTCTAATGTCCATTGCTCGTGTTTCTTGGTCCAAGCATGTCTCTTCTCAATTTTGGTGTCCTGTAGTAGCGGTTTCTTTGCAGTAATTTGACCATGAAGGCCTGATTCACACAGTCTCCTCTGAACAGTTGATGTTGAGATGTGTCTGTTACTTGAACTCTGTGAAGCATTTATTTGGGCTGCAATATCTGAGGCTGGTAGCTCTGATTAACTTATCCTCTGAAGCAGAGGTAACTCTGGGTCTTCCATTCCTGTGGCGGTCCTCATGAGAGCCAGTTTCATCATAGCACTTGATGGTTTTTGCGACTGCACTTGAAGAAACTTTCAAAGTTCTTGAAATGTTCTGCATTGACTGACCTTCATGTCTTAAAGTAATGGACTGTCGTTTCTCTTTGCTTATTTGAGATGTTCTTGCCATAATATGGACTTGGTCTGTTACCAAATAAGGCAATCTTCTGTATACCACCCCTACCTTGTCACAACACAACTGATTGGCTCAAACACATTAAGAAGTAAAGAAATTCCACAAATTAACTTTCAAAAAGTCACACCAGGTGACTACCTCATGAAGCTGGTTGAGAGAATGCCAAAAGTGTTCAAAGCTGTCATCAAGACAAAGGGTGTCTACTTTGAAGAATGTCAAATATATTTTGATTTGTTCTACACTTTCTTGGTTACTACATGATTTTATATGTGTTATTCCATAGTTTTGATGTCTTCACTATTATTCTACAATGTAGAAAATAGTAAAAAGAAAAACCCTGGAATGAGTAGGTGTTCAAACTTTTGACCGGTACAGTACATAATTTAAAAAATGCCCCTCAGAAACCTCAAATCAAGACAAAACCTCAAACCATTCATAAAGGGGCTTGAGAAAGGCAAGACTCTGCTACCACCTGGTGGTTCATAGAATAATAACAACAATAAAAATAAACGCCATTTAGCAGATGCTTTTATACAAAGCGACTTACAGTCACGGGTGCATAATATCACAACCCTGTTTTATACAAGCTCATATAAAGCATCAATACACCATACGTAAGGAGAAATACAAGACACTGGTCTCGATCACACATGTTCATAAAAACACAGCAGGCTTACTACCGTACCATCATGAACAAAAAAGCGTAATATAGGACCTGGGCCTAACAAGTAACAGAAGGGGACCCCTGGGTTACCTCATCTCTCCTTGATGCCCCATCAGAGAATCATCTCTGGAGTCCCTGTAGTAGCAATCTCTGTAATCCTCCTGCACAGACAAAAAAAGCAATGAAGAAGTCATCCTATATTAGAGACAGAAAATAGTAGAGAAGGTATTGACTTGGTAAAATACCCAGCACTATTTAGCTAAAAACCTTTCGCGTCACTACTGAGTTGTTTTCTTCTGACACCACTAAATCTTAGATTGACCATAATAAAGCTTCACCCACTTGTCGGGGAGGTGGGGAATTCCTCACTCGGAAGCTTCCTATAGGTGTACTGTCACCATGGTATCCTCGATCACTTCCTGTGTGTATCCTGTCGCTACGGTGTCCTCTGTGGTCATCATCATGGTAACTTCGAATGCCGCTATACTGATTGGTTTCGTATTCAAATTCTCTGTCATAGTCTTGCTCCAGTCTTGTCACAGCCGTCCTCCTCTCGACAGCATTCACAATTCTTGGGTATGTTCCCTAAAAAAAAAAAAAAATAGCATTACGACATGGATTAGTTAAAAAAAAACAAGATTTTCCTACCGTTTCTGTACCATACATGGGTATACCGTATTACAGAATGTGCACACAAGGGGGCGCTATTTCAACAATCCAGGAGGGGATTGAATGTCTCTGCTGTAACCAAGCTTGAATATCTTGACACTTAGCAAACCAAATGCATAGCTTGAGCCCTGAGCTGGATAAAATGTAATTAACACATCGATATCTTATATTTAAACTATACTTCACTTCTAGATATAAGTAGTGAGGTAGCATGGAACCCGCAGTACCCTCGGTGTGGAGGTCACCCCCCCCCGACAAAGAAAAACGATATTTCTATTTTAAACAGTATTGAAAATCATACCGTCAGATCTTTGAAATAGCCGTTTATACCATATACCAGAGTATGCAAGAAATAACCTAGATAAGTTTGAAATCTCTGAATATTCCCTCAAGGATGGTCTAAGGCCTAATAACTCTGAAGACAATACATACGCCAAAAGTACTTTGTACAGTCACTTACCACGCTCTCTGAAAAGTGCTCGTCATAGGCCTCTCGGATTCTACTTTTCCTTCGCCTGGGCACTGCAAGGGACAACAAGCATACAATCACAGGCGATTGCGAGCCAGGCACAATAATTACCCCAAAGGGTCACAGACTCAAATAAGTTCATTATCCACTGCTTGTGTGTATACAAGTAGCTGTCGTTTCACACACGTGTGTTGTACGTTAACGGGGCGTTTCATATGATGATGGGAGTTCAGCATCCCGAGTTGTGACGTTTCACCACTGACCTTTCACCTTGTCAACCAAAAGACCTTAAAAGGGCCAGCACGCATTTTAAACAATAACGGCCACCCCACCAGTGTTTTTGTGAAAAGCTGGGAAATATAATATAATTAACATAATTAAATTATAATTAACCATGTTTCCAGGCTATCCAAACAGGGTTTGGAAAGGTGGCATCCTATGACGGTGCCATGTTGAAAGTCACCGAGTTCTCTGTTAAAGACCATTCTACTGTCAATGTTTATCTATGGAGATTACATGGCTGTGTGTTCCATGTTATACACCTGTCAGTAACAGGTGAGGCTGAAATAGCCAAATCCACTCATTTGAAGGTGTGTCCACATACACTATGTGTACAAAAGTATCTAATCAACGGAAGACTAAATCAAAATGACAGAATTAAAATGACAATTGCAAGTTACATGATGGGTTACAGTACAACAATCAACAGGTAAGGCTGCTACTTAATATTTTGAATGGAGTCGTTTGTAACTGTGTAGGATGAGAAAGGGCATGTCTTGATTAGCCTAGCAAGCTAGCCGAACTTGCTTCTCCCGGTTTGGCGCAGTCAAGACAGGTACTATGCAATCATATTGGATGATAAATAACCTAGCGAATGCAGCAATTTCATTTTTATTTACCATCACAGTAGCCTGTACTCAAACAGTAGCCTTATTCTAAAATGGATTAAATAAAATAAAGATCCTCAATGTACACATCATTACCATAGTGACAAAGCAAAAACCTGCATAAGTATTCAGACCCTTTGCTATGAGACTCAAAATTGAGCTCTGGTGCAACCTCTTTCCATTGATCATCCCTGAGTAGTTTCTACAACTTTATTGGAGTCCACCTGCCAAACTAAATGGAATAGACATGATTTGGAAAGGCACACAGCTGTCTATATACGGTCCCACAGTTGACAGGGCATGTCAGAGCAAAAACTAAGCCATGAGGTCGAAGGAACTGTCTGTAGAGCTCTGAGACAGAATTTTGTCAAGGCACAGGGTACCAAAACATTTTTGCAGTATTGAAGGTCACCAAGAAAACAGTGGCAACTATCATTCTTAATGGAAGAAGTTTAGAACCACCAAGACTCTTCCTAGAGCTGGCCGCCTGGCTAAAGTGAGCAATCGGGGAAGAAGGGACTTGGTCAGAGAGGTGACCAAGAACCCGATGGTCACACTGACAGAGCTCTAGAGTTCCTCTGTGGTGATGGGAGAACCTTCCAGAAAGACAACCATTTCTGCAGCACTCGACCAATCAGGCCTTTATGGTAGAGTGGCCAGACGGAAGCCACTCCTCAGTAAAAGGCACATGACAGCCGACTTGGAGTTTGCCAAAAGGCACTTAAAGGACTCTCAGACCATTAGAAACAAGTTTCTCTGGTCTGATAAAACCAAAATTTAACTCCTTGGCCTGAATGCCAACCTTCACATCTTGGGGAAAACCTGGAACCATCCCTATGGTGAACCACGGTGGTGGCAGCATCATGCTGTGGGGATGTTTTTCAATAGCAGAGACTGGGAGACTAGTCAGGATCGAGGGAAAGATAAACAGAGCAAAGTAGAGAGACCCTTGATGAAGTCCTGAGTGCTCTGGAGCAGGCTGCCAGACTGGGGCGAAGGTTCACCTTCCAACAGGACAACAACCCTAAGCACACAGCCAAGACAACGCAGGAGTGACTTCGGGACAAGTCTCGGAATGTCCTTGAGTGGCCCCACCAGAGCTTGGACTGTCTGGAACCCGATCGAACATCTCTGGAGAAACCTGATGTGCAGCGACACTCCCCATCCAACCTGACAGAGCTTGAGAGGATCTGCAGAGAAGAATGGGAGAAACTCCCCAAATATAGGTGTGCCAAGCTTGTAGCGTCATACCCAAGAAGACTCGAGGCTGTAATCGCTGCCAAGGGTGCTTCAACAAAGTACTGAGTTAAGGGTCTGAATAATTTCCGAATGCACTGTACAGTTTAGGTACACCACCCAAATCACTTCTTTTTTTTGCTCCTACAGACAGTGAGTCATGTGTCCGTGGCTTGCTATATAAAGCATTTTTTTCACAAATATGTTTTTACTTACTTAGAAGGCAGCTTGTACATAGCATTAAATACAATTTGATTCGATGCTTTACTTGCCGGTAGCTATAAGCTAGCTGACATTAGCCGTGAGGAGTTTAGCTAAGATTTTTTATAACAAACCCAAGATAGACCACAGCCTGTCATTTCCAATGGGAGCAAATGATGCATGGTGGGCAGAACAAGCAAAGAGGTGCAGGGTCTGACATTAACGATGGGCCGCTGTCCCGAGGCCAGTAAAAACAATAGACCAGAGGATCTCGTTAGTCACTGGCCAGACCGGGCCAGTAACTTCCCAGCGCATTTTGATATTCCAGTTTGACATTTACCTGCTCTGTCGCAGTCTATCATTGTAAGCTATTTAAGATTACACACGGAAAAGTCATCTATTTGTGTTTGAGCAATAGGATTGGTCATTCAACTCACTAGATCACCTTGACACGTTAGCTAGTCTGGTAAACTAGCTTTGCAGCGCAAGCTAGCCTGGTTTCGAAGTCTCGTTGGACCACATCACCATGGTGTGACTGGTCTAATTAGAAGCACAAAGCAACCAAATTCTAGGGGTACTAAATAGGAGCACTATCAGTGTGTGGATGGCGATTGGCTAACTGTCAGTAGGAGACTTGGAAAAAGTCAAACCAAAATCTACTGAATGCAAAAACATATTTTTTAAAGAATTTACCGTGATGAAAAACATTCTTGTGTGACAAGAAGCTGTAATCCTACCTTCGGCAATGAAATATTTTGAAATATCTTTTCAAATCCTACCTTCGGCAATTAAATATAATTTTGAGCAAAATGACCAAATTCACATAGAAATGTGAGTTAGAGTTCTGTCATTCTCATTAAAAGCATGTCTAAGAAGTGGTAGATCTGTTCTACGTGCGCTATTTCTACGCTGCTGTTGTCAGTTTTGCCATCTTTTACTTACGGTTTTGTACACCAGCTTCAAACAGCTGAAAATACAATGTGTTTGGTTATGGTAAAAATATTTCACAGCGGTTTAGATAGTACAATGATTATCTACACAATGACTGCTCGTTTTGTCATTAACGGAAATAAGGCAAACTATTATAATTTTAGCAACCAGGAAATGGCAGAAGTGATTTCTGCATATTGCACCTTTAAGTACGAGACTGAGGTCATGCTGAGATATTATCAAGCTAGCTAAAATCTGGTTTAAGAATTGGTCCGACTTTAAAGGCATTTAAACACAATCTTGTCAGACTTACACCTTTCCAGTTTCCCACGAGCACACGAATGCTCCATTAGACAGTAACTTTGTGCGGTTAGTAAAGGCAGCGTGTGAACTAACAAAACATCCCTTTTATACTCTTGCAAAAAGACAGATATGGCAAATCAAACCATGAAAGTATGGGTTGATTATAACTGTCCCTTCATATTGTACACACCGATTGTCCAGTTACTTCGGTGGAGTTGTAGCTAACTAACTTACTTATTGTTGTTGTTGTTGATGATGATGACGATGATGATGATGAAGGGCTCCTCAGGGGGATATGGTGTGGGATGGTGTAAAACCTGCAAATATGTAGCAATTGAATTGTCTATGCAATATTGATACAAATGTGATTGATATTCAAAAACGGACGATTCATAATGCTGATGCGTTAACATCGCAAATCAATTGCAATGATAATGTCGCTTCAAACAATGTTGTATATCTAGCATAGTAGCTAACTTACTAGTAGTCAACGTTAGCTAACAAACAGATGCTAGCTTTGCACTGAAGCTGTTGATATGAAAAACGAACTTACCGACTGAACGTGCTCTGTGTATTAGTATTAAAGATATAGTCTTGCAAAAAAAAATGTGGGGGGAGGGCAATAAAATAGAAGATATTGTTTAACCTTTCTGCTCTTGCAACTTTCGACAACAAACGCCACCAAAATCCTAGCTCTTCGTTGTTGATTGGTGAAGTGCAATATGCTACGAAGAGTAAGTATCCTGCCACCTACCGTTCCGGAATGGTGATGTTCGGACCATTGACTACACTATATGATGCCACGCAAAACCACTATGTAGGCAGCTATCACATACACATCCATAAGTATTCATTATTCTAAAATATAAGTATTAATATATTCTAAAACTGCAATCAAATATATTGAGGAAAGGCTAAGGGGGAATTCTGCATCGCTTTTCCATTAGAATATATATGTACCCGCATTATGTGCAAATTGCCTGCATCTAGATATAAAATGCAGAATGTGGAAGAATATTTTGACATTGTGTGTGTGTGTGTGTGTGCGCGCGCGCGCGCGCGCCCCCGTGCGCCTTCAGAATGATTGGATGGGCTTTACCACGTGATCATCATCGCTCCACTCGACTGGAGTTTTCACGATAACTGAGAGAGCGGCTTTGGTCAATTTGCCCGTCAAAAATTAACCAATATTGAGCTCCAACAAATATAGGTTTTATACGATGGGAGACAAGAAGAGCCCCACAAGGTAAAAAAAAAAAAAACGTATATATTTATAAATAAATTTATGTTGAAAAATTGCCTAAATATGTGATGAACACTTGTAAACAGAGTGCGCTACCAATGGATGAGTAGCGCCGCTAGCTAGTTAGCTACATTGTATCTTCATGGCGGCGGATTGGCTCTTTTATGGGACGAGTCTGATCATTCGACTCAAATAAGAGTCGTTTGTATTGTTGTGTTTTTTTTAAATATATATATATATATATATATATATATATATTATATATACACACATTCATTAATATATTAGCTTAAATGGCTATGTTGACAGTGTTGGGCCCCATCTCTGTGTGCGTGTTTTCTTTGAAGGCCGAAGCGGCAACCCAAGCCCTCTTCGGACGATGGATACTGGGACTGTAGCGTCTGCACGTTCAGGAACACCGCAGAAGCTTTCAAGTGCATGATGTGCGATGTCAGAAAGGGAACGTCAACACGGTAAGAAAAACTACCAGGACATCATTTATTTGGTTCAGACTATAGATACAGGTAGTGATTACTATTAGCTGTAACTGTATCAATCAGGCTGCTAAAGCTACAACAGAGGACTCATCAATCATTGTAGTATCATAGCCCAAATTCAAGTTGTTAGTCTGAATGAGACACTTCTAATTTGGGGACATTTTTTGCCAGATTCTATGGTCCATTTAGTGTGGCAGATTGTCAATTGTTTGTATATATATATATATATATATATATATATATATATATATATATATATATATATATATATACGCATGAACATATATGTTTTTAGTTTTATTCCATTATTAAATATATATATATTTATTTTATAAATAATGTATTTATTTTATACTGCACATAGACAAATACTAAAACTAAAATTTCGATTTGGGATGAAAATTGATCCGGAACATTTTCCAGGAAAAGTAGTCAGTTGTCAACACTGTAGCCTGTGGATTGGCGTGTTGTGTTGAAACAACAAAAGAGCTGATTGGCTGACACTACCATTGCTGCAGTGTAAATTATATGGTTGGAATCTGCTGGCTATGTGCAGGGGTACAAGGTAAATATGTACATAAAGGCAGGGTAAATAATAATAGTCACACTTGTTTCTGTTTTTTAGGAAGCCTCGCCCTGTCTCCCAACTTGTCGCCCAGCAAGTCACTCCACAGTTTGCTTCACCCACACAGCCCAAAAAAGAGAAGAAGGAGAAATCGGAGAAAGATAAGAGTGAAAAGGAACCAACACTGAGAAAGAACAGCCACAAGAAGATGAGGTAAGGAGGAACCTATGTTTGAAGAACATATTTGCAAAGATACTCTGAATGTTGAAGAAGATTTCAATCATCTTACATTAGTGCAATGATTTACATGATTATTACATTTCATCAAAATCATTCACAGGTTTCAATTGACCCCTCCCTGTTAGTACCCTAACTAGCCATACTATTGGCCGCTCCCTGTTAGTACCCTAACTAGCCATACTATTGGCCGCTCCCTGTTAGTACCCTAACTAGCCATACTATTGGCCGCTCCCTGTTAGTACCCTAACTAATATAATATTGACCCCTCCTGCTGTTAGTATCCTGACTAGCCATACTATTGACCCCTCCTCCTGTTCTTCTAACCATTTAAATCCATCTATACCCTCCTCTGTCTCTGTTCCCCTCCCAGGCCCAGGTTAAAAAACGTGGACCGGAGCAGTGCCCAGCACCTGGAGGTTACGGTGGGCGACCTGACCGTCATAATCACAGACTTTAAGGAGAAAACCAAGCCCGCCTGCACTCCTTCCAGTGCTGCCTCGGCAGACCAGCACAGCCAGAGCGGCAACACTAGTTCTGACAACACTGAAAGGGGGGTGTCACGGTCGTCCTCACCTCGGGGGGAGGGCTCGTTGGTTAACGGAGAGACTCACTAACCCTACCCCCTCCCCCATTTCCTCCCTACTCATCCAACTTGGTCTCATGGAACAAGACAAGTGTGTCTCTGAATATTGCATAAAATTCTAGCATGGAAGATTACACCCAATGCAACAACCCCATGTCTGGTACTCCTCACCCCAACATCTCAACATGCCTAAACACCACCACCACCAGTTCCAATTGGGTTGAATACTACACTGCTTTCCCGTGATGAGCAAGTATAATGACTGGGCTTTTGGTGCTGGGAGAACGCTGTGTAGCATCAACATATTGGTTTCAGCCAAGATCTGGGTTGTGATCCAGTAGGCACCAAACAGAAGAAAAATGGACTGAAGCTAGAAAGGGGGGGGGGGGGGTGTACCTGTCCCTGTCCAATAAGAAACACTCATAGTTGTTTTCTGTTGCACAACGTTTTAAAATGTTTATTTTATGCCCTGATGAAGACAACCTTGGCCTGAGTGAACTGAAGCTGTAATGGCAGTGATGGTGTTGGTCTCCTGTAGCTCAGTTGGTAGAGCATGGCACTTACTACATCAGGATAGTGGGTTTGATTCCCGGGACCACCCAATACGTCAAAATGTCTGCACGCATGACTGTAAGCCGCTTTGGATAAAAGCGTCTGTTAAATGGCATATATTATTATATATATTATATATTAGTGTTGAATGAACCCTGGATGCACAACTGAATAATGCCATGTGATGTACTTACGACACCTCAGTGTTAATAGTGTCATCACTCATCAGTGGTCGGCTTCTATCTCTCAACAATGTGGACTATTGCAGAGGAAACAAGTTTTTTTGCTACAGAGGAATACGAATATGCATTATGAGTAGGGTTGCACATTTCCGGTAACTTACCCAAAGTCTGTACGTTTTCCACTAATCACGGTTGTGACATTCCCGAAATCAAGAGGGATTAAGTAGGACATTCAGTATTACTCCAACTGAGATTTCAGGAAAACTGGGAATTTTGGGAATGTGACCAGAATTTAGCAACAACTCTAATTATGAGGTGAAATATGAAGCAAGTGGACTACCTCTTGATTGTAAAAGATTAATTTTGTTAGCAGCAGATAGTTTGCACCTGCTGGTATATCGTGTACATTGATTCATGAGAAGATATTGGTCTACTTTCCCAGACACAGATTAAATCTAGTCCTGAACTAAAAATCCCATTTGATGGAGAATCTTCATTGAACATGCTTCTTCTTAGCCCAGGACTAAGCTTAATCTGTGTCTCAGAAACTGTCTCATTGTTTATGAAGCATTACTTTGTAGTTCAGCTAACATTTTACTGCACATGTTACTGAATCATATCACTGTTTTATGTTACTGGTTATAGCCAGCCATGTTGTATGTACGTCAATGAGAATCTCAATTATTGTGTTAGTCTAATAATAATGTTTGAGTAAAAATTATGAAACATTATTGTTAGTTTCTCTTCCAGAATTTTCTAGTCAAGCATGTTATCAGCAACAGTTTATATTGTGAAATAAAAATCTAATTGATCGATTTATCAGTCACACTGAGTATCCTCAATTCTTGTTCAGAGTGGGTGGCAGATGTAGCCTCGCAAAGCCACCTGATCTCGCAACCTTAGATGAATGGTTAGCTACCACACAAGGGCAGGCGGTAATCCGTCTGCTAATTACGAGGCTGTGGCAGATGGGTCCTCACCATATTTTTTTCTACACTCTTCACACAGGAGACTGTCATTTGGAAAATGCATTGACAGCTGTCAGGTTATACAAAAAAGATCTACATGTAACCTTTACATAATACCCTAGATGGAGTGGCACCAACCGAAAGGTTGCTAGTTTTAATCCCCGAGCTGACAAGGTAAAAATCTGTTGTTCTGCCCCTGATTAAGGCAGTTAACCCACTGTGCCTAGGCTGTCATTGTAAATAAGAATTTGTTCTTCACTGACTTTACCTTTATTTTTTAAAATAAAGGTTAAAAAAAAAACTGATACCTCTATCCTCAAGACTACATGTTGATCTTGTTGAATATTCTGACTATCAAATCTGACCTCTAGTCTGTTCACTAGCTGATCCTAAAATATGTAGTGGAGGCTGCTGTATGTGGATCAAGACATCCTGTCTCTCACTGTCTCTGTCCCTCCTCTAGCTGATCCTAAAGGACATAAAGTCCCTGCTGTACGTGGATGAAGACATCCTCTCTCTATCCCTGCTCTCTAGCTGATCCTAAATTATGTGGAATCTCTGCTGCACGTGGACTAAGAGATCCTGACTCGTACCTTAAACTTCTCACCTCTGTCCCTCCTCTTTAGCTGATCCTAAAGGACGTGAAATCTCTGCTGCACGTGGATACAGACATCCTGTTCCTTCAGCCTGTAGAAGAGGTCTGGTCCATTCTGAGTCTCTTCAACTCTACCCAGCTAGCAGCCATGGCCCTGGAGCTCGAAGACCCACGCATGGCCTGGTACAACTGTTTCGTCTGACACCCCTACTATAGCAGGACGTGGGGTGAACTCTGGGGTCATGAACATGACCAGGATTAGAGATAAATACTCTTAAGGTAAGTTTGTGTGTGTGTGTGTGTCAGTGCTTGATGGGAGGTGGGAAATGAAAGGTGAAGAGAATGTTGTATTATTTTATTAGGGAAAGAGGGAACTGTCAAGATCTCTTGGAGCTTCTCAGCTTGTTTTTAGCACCTTCTGTTAGGTTCTCAATTAGTAATGTTGGCCAAGGCATTTTCTATAAGTGTCTTGCACCACCAGCTTCGACCAGAGGAGTTCACTGTTGCCATTCTTTTGCATGACTTACAAACTGTGTCTCACCAGCAATGTTCCCTCAAAAGAATGTCGGCACATTTCAGGTCTGCTAAGCGCAAACTTGAACAATGTGAAAATTCTGTGCAACTTTCGGCACACGTTTAGCGTGAACACTGAGGCAGCACTCGCTTTAAGATACAGTTCTATTAGATCATAACGTAGGCCTACCAGAGTGGTCTACCATCCAAAACAATGGAGAAAATACATCTCATAACATTTTAACACGGACATTTTATTTATTTAACTAGGAAAGTCAATAAAGAACAAATTCTTATTTACAATGACGGCAACGCAACGCAGCCACAACTGTCAGGAAGTGTCCATGATTGAGTCTTTTGAATGAAGAGATGGAGATAAAACGGTCCAGTTTGAGTGTTTTTTGCAGCTCGTTCCTGTCTCTAGTTGCAGCAAACTGAAAGAGGAGCGACCTAGTGATGTGTGTGCTTTGGGGACCTTTAACAGAATGTGACTAGCAGAACGGGTGTTGTATGTGGAGGTCAGTAGCAGCCAATGTGTGGTGTTCAATGTAGGTCTACATTCCATGAGACTTTTGAAAAAAAACATACAGGGCTTGACATCAGTCTGTTTTATCTACTTGCTCTTCAGACAAGGAGGTGACTGAAAATGTTGTGCTTGATGCAAGAAATCACTTTACAAAATAAAACACATTATTATCATCCCTATTCCATTATTACAAAGAATCAGACAAATGATGCTACCCTCTGCCTATTGGCTACTTAGCTTATTCAAGCCCGTCTCAAAATACAACACTTCCCCTTTAAGACAGAAAAAAAGCTCTTTACCTGACTTGCTCGTCGTGAGTAGGTGTGTCTGTTTTGAGATCAGAGCGGCATGTAGCCAAGTGTGCACATTTAGCTAGTAAGATAGATATTATCCTGGTTATAGCTCATTTCTAGTCAGCAATGGGGGGGGTTGCCTTTCAAAGAGTCTAGAGTCTAGAAATGCAAACGTTTTGTGCTCTCGTAGGAAGAGCCCCCCATTGCTGACTAGAAATGAGCTATTACCTGGATAATATCTCTCTTACTAGTTAAATGTGCACACGTGGCTACATGCAGCTCTCGCTTTGATCTCAAAACAGGCACATCTTCTCACGAACACGTGCGTTAAACACAGTCCAGTTAAAAGAGAATGGCACAGATCCATATATGGCAATGGTCTATTTGCATATAGGCCTACTACAGCTCTGAGTAAAAGGAAACGTTGATAGTGTCAACTAACGGGGGAAACTCGAGAAAGTTGAGTTACGTTCAATCTCGTGCTTCTCTGAGAGCGCTGATATTTCTTCTGCACTGAGCACGCAGTGGAGGGAACATTGCTCACCAGCTGTGTACTGTGCAATGAACATATTGGCATGTTTCAAACACAGAAAGGATTAAACAATGTGTTGACTGTTTGGTGTCAGTCAGGAATTTGGTGTCAATAGTTTTCCATCTATATTGTGTCACAGCCCTCATGTAAGAATGAAAGCGGTGCACACTGTCACTGAACATTTTGTTTCTGTCACAACTATGACTTGTTGTTACAGAATGACATGACATCAGTCCCCCTCCAATGGGAAGAGCTGCTGATGCCTCTGCTGCAGAAACATAAACTCAACATCACATGGAGAGAGCAGGACATGCTCAACATCATCTTCCATTATAACCCAGGTGAGACTCGCCCTCATTAGGTCACATCATTTTTAAAGGTCCCGCACAGTCATCCTATTTCCTGACTAAAAATAGCCCTTGAGTGACCTAAACATCACCCATAATATTTGTACGCTATTGAAATGCTCAGAATGGAAGAAATTGTACCTTTTCTCTCATCGCTAACTATCAGGAAGTCTTGACAGAACAGGCTCAGTGGGCGGGGAGCTTATATTCATGAGCTCACCTTGACTGTAAGCTCTTTGAAACACTCTTGTGATCGTTGCCAGGTAATAAGGTAAACAATGGGCCACATGTCATTCTGCTCTGCGTGTGCTCACTGCTAATTGTTTTCTGTATTGTAATTGTTTTTAAAAATTTGTCCCGTATCGTAGTTGCCACTGTGTCACTGCCAGGCACAGTTCAGTGGGAACTACAACTACAACACACACACACACACACACACACTAGGTTTTATGGACTTATAGCTGGACTATATTTGTATGTACTATAGTGCAGACCAACATTTAACAGAGCAAGATATCTACACTGAAATAAAATATAAACGCAACATGCAGCAATTTTAAAGATTTTACTGAGTTACAGATACCTTTAAAAAAAAGTAAGGGTGTGGATCAGAAAACCAGTCAGTATCTGGTGTGACCATTTGACTCATGCAGTGCGACACCTTTTTCGCATAGAGTTGATCAGGCTGTTGATTGTGGCCCGTGGAATGTTGTTCCTACTCCTTTTCAAAGTTGACGGATATTGGCGGGAACTGGAACACGCTGTCGTACACATCGATCCAGAGCGTCCCAAACATGCTCAACGGGTGACATATAGTTGAAGTCGGAAGTTTACATACACCTCAGCCAAATACATTTAAACTCAGTTTTTCACAATTCCTGACATTTTATCCTAGTACAAATTCCCTGTTTTAGGTCAGTTAGGTTCACCACTTTATGGTAAGAATGTCAGAATAATAGTAGAGAGAATGATACATTTTTGTAAAATTTTTTTACCCCTTTTTCTCCCCAATTTCATGGTGTCCAATTGTTGTAGTAGCTACTATCTTGTCTCATCGCTACAACTCCCGTACAGGCTCGGGAGAGACGAAGGTTGAAAGTCATGCGTCCTCCGATACACAACCCAACCAAGCCGCACTGCTTCTTAACACAGCGCGCATCCAACCCGGAAGCCAGCCGCACCAATGTGTCGGAGGAAACACCGTGCACCTGGCAACCTTGGTTAGCGCGCACTGCGCCCGGCCCGCCACAGGAGTCGCTGGTGCGCGATGAGACAAGGACATCCCTACCGACCAAGCCCTCCCTAACCCTGACGACGCTAGGCCAATTGTGCGTCGCCCCACGGACCTCCCGGTCGCGGCCGGTTACGACAGAGCCTGGGCACGAACCCAGAGTCTCTGATGGCACAGCTGGCGCTGCAGTACAGCGCCCTTAACCACTGCGCCACCCGGGAGGCCGAATGATACATTTCAGCCTTTATTTCTTTCATCACATTCCCAGTGGGTCAGAAGTTTACATACACTCAATTAGTATTTGATAGCATTGCCTTTAAATTGCTTAACTTGGGTCAAACATTTCGGGAGACCTTCCACAAAAAAAAACATAACTGATCCAAATGTTTGTCCAATGAGGCAATTTAGATGCACTTATTTCGAAATGAATTTGCATTCAAAACGCCAGGCTTCTGAGCGTTATTCAAATTACGTAGGCTATTCACTGCAGTTTCCCAGCCTAGTTTTCTACTTGAAAATTACATTGGGTTGTTGTAGACAAGGTAGGATACATTTCTTGCCCCTAAAACTTCAATAATAGGCTAGCTTTTCAAACTGCTTACCTGGTGACCAGAGTATGTGAGTGGTTGGATATCCTGCTCATCACTCATGGAGTAGAGCTTGTGCATCGCTCCGGCGCCTTTCCTACCGCTCCGCTAAAAACCACTCCATGTCCTTTCCTACCGCTCAGCTAAAAACCACTCTAGATCCTTTCCTACCGCTCAGCTAAAAACCACTCCATGTCCTTTCCTACCGCTCTGATAAAAACCCCTCCATGTCCTTTCCTACCGCTCCGCTAAAAACCACTCCATGTCCTTTCCTACCGCTCAGCTAAAAACCACTCCATGTCCTTTCCTACCGCTCCGCTAAAAACCACTCCATGTCCTTTCCTACCGCTCAGCTAAAAACCACTCCATGTCCTTTCCTACCGCTCAGCTAAAAACCACTCTAGATCCTTTCCTACCGCTCAGCTAAAAACCACTCCATGTCCTTTCCTACCGCTCCGCTAAAAACCACTCCATGTCCTTTCCTACCGCTCAGCTAAAAACCACTCCATGTCCTTTCCTACCGCTCCGCTAAAAACCACTCCATGTCCTTTCCTACCGCTCCGCTAAAAACCACTCCATGTCCTTTCCTACCGCTCAGCTAAAAACCACTCCATGTCCTTTCCTACCGCTCCGCTAAAAACCACTCCATGTCCTTTCCTACCGCTCCGCTAAAAACCACAAAAACCAGAATAAGAAGTATGGTGACCATTTCAAGTTGAGAGTATTGCCTTACAAGCCCCATTTAATAACAGTTTGCCCGCGTTGAAGAGGAGATCCAGGAGCTTGTCTACGTAGCCTGTAATGTTTTTGAAAAGGGAAATGTTTATTAAATGGATAGGGAATGTATCAGTTAGTTATTATGCTATAATTTCGTTGATGTGGTGATCTACTCATTCTACAACGTGTTTTCTGGTGATTTGGAAGTACTCAATTTGAAATATGCAATATTTGGTTGTGTACTTTTTTTGTAAAACTTTTCAATGTTTTGTATTTGGAATTTTTTGTGTGCCTGAAATGCTAAATTGATGCAGATTTGAAATGAATCACTATGACTTACAGTATGTTGGGTCTGTCTTCACAGGCTTTGCAGCATATCTCCTCTTCTTTGCCTTAGGGAAGTTGATTTTGTATCGCAGACAGTAGATGTTGAATTTTCCAAAATGTCTATCATTACAGCTTGATGATAGTGGTAAGACGAAATGAGGTGGAATAATAAAACACAATGGAAATTACAGATATTATACACACCACAACTCCGTTTGTGGACAACATTCCTTCATGCCAGCTGTGCGCTGCCAGTTCTCAGACTCAGTGTAGTTGGCTTAGAGATGGAAGAACAAAACACAGTGATTATCACATTTGTTACAGAAAATATACTGTTCACAAGTCAAAGCAGCCACAGTGACATTATCTAACATTATGACCAAACTTTATCAATGTAAAAGCAATAGTAATTTTTCATACTTGGGTCATCCTACGTTGAACTGGTTTCATCCTAATATCATCCAAGTTGATGAAAAACATGATTATCCCTGTTCGTTTGGGACATTTAAAACGTTATGCATCTGCCCAAAAAATGTGTGTTTCAAGTTCAGACAGTACCTCCCAATTTGTATTTTTAGTTTGTTTTATTCCAAGTCAACATGACCCAGACACACATTGCTTTATAGTTGACACTATTTCCTTAGCTTCTTTGTCTAGATTAATGTGTTTTCTGTAAGTATACAACTTCCCAATGGTTGAAAAGACACCCTCAGCGAACTCTCCATATGCACTCCTGCAGAGAGCCTGTATGTGTTTCCGAGCCAATGGAACTACCGTCCAGACCACTGTACATATACGGCAGCAACTGTCTCGCAGCCAAATGAGAGGGCGTCTTCATTCTCCACGGCAACAGAGGTGTTTACCATGATGACAAGCAGCCAGCGTTCCGGGCTGTCTATGAAGCCATCCAGAAGGTAATGTCATCCTCAACTATCCCTGACACCTGTGAATTCAGGCCAAATGGGGGAGAGGTATGGGTATAGAAGTGGAGCACATCTGTGATAAGGTGCGTCTAGGTGGTAGGTGTAGCAGTCAGGTGGTAGGTGGAGGAGTCAGGTGGTAGGTGTAGGTGTCAGGTGGTAGGTGGAGGAGTCAGGTGGTAGGTGTAGGTGTCAGGTGGTAGGTGTAGGTGTCAGGTGGTAGGTGGAGGAGTCAGGCGCAGGAGAGCAGGGATGTCTGAGAAGCGTGTTTTTAATAAGACAGTCCACCAACACAGGAATGGCACAGTCGAAAAGGTACAACGCCCTCGTTAACAGAGAACCCGTGCAAACACAGTTCCGACACTCATACACTTTACTTAACCGTGAAAACAAATAATGGTAAATCCAACCGAGCACATCACAATAAAAGATGAATCCCGCACAAACTTAGGCAGGCAACAGGTTACAATTATACACACAGAAATTAACGCAAATGAAACCAGGTGTGAAAACAACCAAAGACAAAAAAAAAGGGGATCGGTGATGGCTAGTAGACCGGAGACGCCGACCTTCGAGTGCCGCCCGAACAGGGGGAGGAGCCACCTTCGGTAGAAGTCGTGACAATATCAGAATTGAGAGGATGTGCATCCTGGATGTGCCCCTGTACTCAGAAACACTATTTTCTCAAGTCTACACTCTGTCTAAATAAGCTATTTAAATAATCAAATCCAATGTGAAATGGTGTGTTAAATATCTGTGTGGAGGGAGGGAGCATCAGTCGGTCACATTCAGATGAACGCCTCACCACAGTGCAACTGATCTCTGTAGCTAGCCGTTGGGGCGCCGGAAAGCTCACCGCATGTCGTCAATAACCCAAAGTATCCTTGTAGTACAGCTACTAGCTAGCTAAACCAACCATCCAAATGACGTGTTTGAGAGTTTTGAAATGCAGTGGTGGTTTGAGACCATTTGTAATTATACACTGAACAGAAATATAAGCACAACATGTAAAGTGTTGGTCCCTGTTTCATGAGCTGAAATAAAAGATCCCCGAAAATTTCCATATGCACAAAAAGCTTGTTTCTCACATTTTTTGTACAAATTTGTTTACATCCCTGTCAGTGAGCATTTCTCATTTGCCAAGATAATCCATCCACCTGACAAACAGCTGATTGAACAGCATTATCATTACACAGGTGCACCTTGTGCTGGGGACAATAAAAGGCCACTCTAAAAAGTGCAGTTTTGTCACACAACACAATGCCACCGATGTCTCAAATTTTGAGGGATTGTGCAATTGGCATGCTGACTCCAGGAATGTCCACCAGAGCTGTTGCCATAGAATTGAATGTTCATTTCTCTACCATAAGCCGTCTCCCATGTTTATTTAGAGAATTTGGCAGCACGTCCAACCGACCTCACAACCTCAGACCACGTGTATGGCGTTGTGTGGGTGAGCAGTTTGCTGATGTCAACGTGAACAGAGTGCCCCATGGTGGCGGTGTGGTTATGGTATGTGCAGGCATAAGCTACAGACAACGAACACAATTGCATTTTATCGATGGCAATTTCAATTCACAAAAATCCTGTGCTGAGATCCTGGTGCCCATTGTGAGGACTGTAACTCTGCAAAATCAATGACATTTTTGAATGTTGCGTTTATATTTTTGTTCAGTGTGTAAATATACTGTTAATTATTAAAACAAAACACATTAAAAAAAATGCAATCAAAAACAATTAAAATTAAAAATGACTAACATTTACAAAAATGTACAGGAGCAATTTGTGTTGCTTCCTTTACGGTGCCATGGCAACCCAAAAAAAACATCAGGCTTTGGTTGTGGTAAGGAAATGTGTTCTACCTGGTTTATAAACTGATACAAGTTTTATAAATCATCTGGAATCCATCAGACCATTCCCCAAAATAGAAGTGAGGGAGTTAACACTTCCGGGCACTCCGGGCCATTGGTTTTCTATTAGGACTTCCTTCCATACAGCTGAGTCATGCTAAATCGATAGTCCCTTTCATTTCTCAGTCATTCTACTACCTACTGCTCAGACCATCCGCCCAACGCACACACCGATCACTCCTAATGACATGATCTTTACTGTTGTACCATCCTCCTCCTGCCTCTCTTTGTCCTCCTCCACCCATCTGTCAACGGAGGGGGAACCTGTCACTTAGGGAGTGTCCTCTCTCCTCTCCCTCACCCCGTCCTCTTCCCCCCACTCACGGCTGTAGCCTTCGATCAGCTCCTGTTGGTTTCAACAGGCGGTTGGGGGGGGGGGGGGGGTATGGATGGAGAGAGAGAG
Source organism: Oncorhynchus mykiss (assembly GCF_057628025.1). Taxonomy (NCBI): domain Eukaryota; kingdom Metazoa; phylum Chordata; class Actinopteri; order Salmoniformes; family Salmonidae; genus Oncorhynchus; species Oncorhynchus mykiss. Next base: position 93,407,731 of record NC_143023.1, read on the forward strand.
GATAGGGGGAGGAGGGAATGAGGGACTGAGAAAGAGAGAGGATTTATGCTGCAGTAGTTTATGTGTCGGGGGGCTAGGTTCAGTTTGTTATATCTGGAGTACTTCTCCTGTCCTATCCAGTGTCCTGTGTGAATTTAAGTATGCTCTCTCTAATTCTCTCTTTCTCTCTTTCTTTCTCTCTCTCGGAGGACCTGAGCCCTAGGACCATGCCTCAGGACTACCTGACATGATGACTCCTTGCTGTCCCCATTCCACCTGGCCGTGCTGCTGCTCCAGTTTCAACAGTTCTGCCTATGATTATTATTATTTGACCATGCTGGTCATTTATGAACATTTGAACATCTTGGCCATGTTCTGTTATAATCTCCACCCGGCACAGGCAGAAGAGGACTGGCCACCCCACATAGCCTGGTTCCTCTCTAGGTTTCTTCCTAGGTTTTGGCCTTTCTAGGGAGTTTTTCCAAGCCACCGTGCTTCTACACCTGCATTGCTTGCTGTTTGGGGTTTTAGGCTGGATTTCTGTACAGCACTTTGAGATATCAGCTGATGTACGAAGGGCTATATAAATACATTTGATTTAATTTGATTTTGATTTGATTGAGGGAGAGGGATTGAGAACATAGAGATGGACAGAGAGAAAAAGAGTGGACATAGAGATGGACAGAGAGAGAGAGAGAGAGAGGGTACATAGATAAGGATGGAGAGAGGGGAATAGGATGGAGAGAGAGAGAGAGGGGCAGATATGGATGGAGAGAGAGAGAGAGGGGACATAGAGATGGATGGACTTAGAGATTGAAAGAGAGAGAGGGGACATAGAGATGGATGGAGAGAGAGAGAGAGGGGACATAGAGATGGATAGAGAGAGAGGGGACATAGAGATGGATGGAGAGAGGGGAATAGGATGGAGAGAGAGAGAGAGAGAGAGAGGGGACATAGAGATGGATGGGGAGAGGGGAATATGATGGAGAGAGGGGACATAGAGATGGATGGACTTAGAGATTGAAAGAGAGAGAGGGGCAGGGGAGCTTCATTAGCTGATGTCCGTCCATGACCTCTGTGACCCCAGACCACTATCAGTGTGGCCAATGTTCTCAGCCATTAACTAAACAAGCAGGTTACATTACAGACTCAGCACTCGGCCCCACCTCTCTCTCTCTCTCTCTCTCTCTCTCTCTCTCTCTCTCTCTCTCTCTCTCGCTCTCGCTCATGCACACACAGACCACCGTAGCACATCTAAACGCTGCTCAATCCATAGTCCACTCTCAAGCTGGTCAAAACAGAGTTGGAAATATTTTAGTTGTGGAGAAATGTCCCTATAACTTCTATAGGTCTAGGTTTTAGTTTTAGAGCATTGTTGTCACATGTTCTTATAGTGAAGCTGTTCTTTTGATGGCTGAAATAAAGCCATTTTTATTCTAGTATGTTTGTTTTAGCTTTAGACAGCTTGTGTGCCTTCTGTTGAACATTTGGAAGAAGCTCTTACCAGCCCTCGCTTTGCCGCTGCTCTTGCAGTCTCTTCCTGCACTGCTCTTTAATTTCCTATCCTTCTCCACTCCCTCCTAGTCCTTTGAGGACAGCAGGCCTGAAGCCCATAGCAGGCATTTCTGAAAAACCCTCTCATTCTCAGCACACAAAGAACTCTTCAGTCAGTTCTTCTCCCTGGACGACCTATCCCATCTTGCACTGAGGCTGCTTGCCAATAAACTGGGCCCACCATTACTGATATGAGCCAAGCCCACAGAAGAGTTGTAAAATGTTTAGTGCTGATGATGTTACTTTGAGACACAATGATGGACAATGAACACACACACACCAATACCACCCAACATCATCCACATTAAAATCGATAGGAGACAGTTAATGGTGCATTATGGGCTGCTGTTGTGTATGAAAGATAATAAAGCAAGTGTTTTCTTCCTTTAAGTGACCTAATGCTTGGCCAAACCGAGTTCCAATGAGCCCTCGTAAAAATGTAATTTCCTCTTATTTACAGTGCAAGCTGTAAAAGTGGGGCGCACCCACAGAATGTAGAAAAGACTCATACTTTATTCATGAATATGACTGAAGAGACTGTGTCTGCGGAGAGAGAGAGAGAGACATATGTTGATTGATTTGAAATGTTTACCCCTTCCACGGACACTGTGGCATTTACATTTACAAAAGCATACAAAATGCCAAGTCGTATTGTTTTGTAGTCTGAAGGTGTGATGACGTCAATACATATAGTGGTTGATGAGTGTTCCAGAAGCAGGAATGGAACCCTGGTGTGGTGCAGAATTTGTAGCAGTTGACGTGTCTCGGTTCTTCACAGTATCCGTTCGGAGACAAGCTCGTCCAGACTCTCCCGGCTACAGGAGACCAAACACACCTAGTTTAGAAGAGCATCAGCATACTTCAACGGGAACCCACCAGGGGAAGATGAGAGGCAACACACCACTAGATTGCCAGTCTACAGGTACGAGTGGAGGACAGAGGAGCCTCTTAAAGAAGTCTATGTTACAGGTCTATGAGAGCCAGAAATCTTGCTTGTTTGTAGGTGACCAAATACTTATTTTCCACCATAATTTGCAAATAAATAAATTAAAAATCCTACAATGTGATTTTCTGGATTTGTTTTCTTCATTTTGTCTGTCATAGTTGAAGTGTACCAATGATGAAAATTACAGGCCTCTCTCATCTTTTTAAGTGGGAGAACTTGAACAATTGGTGGCTGACTAAATACTTTTTTTGCCCCACTGTATGTGATCCCAGCGGGAATTGAACTCACAACCTTGGCGTTGCCACGCTCTTACAGACTGAGCTACACAAGACCTCTTTCCTTTAATACAGACAGTCCATCCATGCCCACATTAAATGAGTCTGTCACAGGCAACAACTACTGCTTGAGCATCCAAGACTGCTCCAAAGTCAATCTCAAAGATGTTTTGTGTAACACTCTGATTGTTTTCATATGGAACCCGTTTTCCTCAGTCTGTCAAATCAAATCAAATGTGTCACATGCGCCGAATACAACAGGTACCAGACCTTATGTGCTGAATACAACAGGTACCAGACTTTATGTGCTGAATACAACAGGTACCAGACCTTATGTGCTGAATACAACAGGTACCAGACCGTATGTGCTGTATACAACAGGTACCAGACCGTATGTGCTGTATACAACAGGTACCAGACCTTATGTGCTGAATACACCAGGTACCAGACCGTATGTGCTAAATACAACAGGTACCAGACCGTATGTGCTGTATACAACAGGTACCAGACCGTATGTGCTAAATACAACAGGTACCAGACCTTATGTGCTGGATACAACTGGTACCAGACCTTATGTGCTGAATACAACAGGTACCAGACTTTATGTGCTGAATACAACAGGTACCAGACCTTATGTGCTGAATACAACAGGTACCAGACCGTATGTGCTGAATACAACAGGTACCAGACCTTATGTGCTGAATACAACAGGTACCAGACCTTATGTGCTGAATACAACAGGTACCAGACCTTATGTGCTGAATACAACAGGTACCAGACCTTATGTGTTGAATGCAACAGGTACCAGACCTTATGTGCTGAATACAACAGGTACCAGACCTTATGTGCTGAATACAACAGGTACCTTACCGTGAAATGCTTCATTTACAAGCCCTTAGTCTGTTACATAAGTGCCGTCTCTCTGTCTGTAATCACTTTGCCCCCTGGGGAGTTTCACCTTTCTTTCTGATGGGTAATGGTATATGTGACAATCAGGTTGCAGTGTGATTCTACCTGTGACGATAATCCTAGTCTGACAATCACTTATTGTAATTGCACTTCTCTGAAGACTTCAAGAAAGTTTTTGATATGGTGTCCGTGCATGGATATTTTTTTTAAAGTATATTTATATATGATATTATTAGATTAAAATGTAACTCTGCAGTCTTTCATTAAAAAATGGCATCACTTCTGTAAAGGAACGTCATAACTAATCCATGGATGCAGTTTTATTTGTACACAATTGTAAATGAATGTATGATTGTAAATGAATGTACGATTGTAAATGAATGTACGATTGTAAAAGAGGGAAATGAGGCGGTCTTCTGGTCAGACTCCGGAGACGGACACATCGTGCACCACTCCCTAGCATTCTTCTCGCCAATGTCCAGTCTCTTGACAACAAGGTTGATGAAATCCGAGCAAGGGTAGCATTCCAGAGGGACATCAGAGACTGTAACGTTCTTTGCTTCACGGAAACATGGCTCACTGGAGAGACGCTATCGGAGGCGGTGCAGCCAGCGGGTTTCTCCACGCATCGCGCGGACAGAAACAAACATCTTTCTGGTAAGAAGAGGGGCGGGGGCGTATGCCTTATGGCTAACGAGACGTGGTGTGATCACAGAAACATACAGGAACTCAAATCCTTCTGTTCACCTGATTTAGAATTCCTCACAATCAAATGTAGACCGCATTATCTACCAAGAGAATTCTCTTCGATTATAATCACAGCCGTATATATTCCCCCTCAAGCAGACACATCGATGGCTCTGAACAAACTTTATTTGACTCTTTGCAAACTGGAATCCACACATCCTGAGGCTGCATTCATTATAGATGGGGATTTTAACAAGGCTAGTCTGAAAACAAGACTCCCTAAATTGTATCAGCATATCGATTGCGCAACCAGGGCTGGAAAAACCTTGGATCATTGTTATTCTAACTTCCGCAACGCATATAAGGCCCTGCCCCGCCCTCCTTTCGGAAAAGCTGACCATGACTCCATTTTGCTGATCCCTGCCTACAGACAGAAACTAAAACAAGAAGCCCCACGCTGAGGTCTGTCCAACGCTGGTCCGACCAAGCTGATTCCACACTCCAAGACTGCTTCCATCACGTGGACTGGGATATGTTTCGTATTGCGTCAGATAACAACATTGACGAATACGCTGATTCGGTGTGCGAGTTCATTAGAACATGCGTTGAAGATGTCGTTCCCATAGCAACGATTAAAACATTCCCTAACCAGAAACCGTGGATTGATGGAAGCATTCGCATGAAACTGAAAGCGCGAACCACTGCTTTTAATCAGGGCAAGGTGACTGGTAACATGACGGAATACAAACAGTGCAGCTATTCCCTCCGCAAGGCTATCAAACAAGCTAAGCGTCAGTATAGAGACAAAGTAGAATCTCAATTCAACGGCTCAGACACGAGGTATGTGGCAGGGTCTACAGTCAATCACGGACTACAAGAAGAAAACCAGCCCAGTCACGGACCAGGATGTCTTGCTCCCAGGCAGACTAAATAACTTTTTTGCCCGCTTTGAGGACAATAAAGTGCCACTGACACGGCCTGCAACGAAAACATGCGGACTCTCCTTCACTGCAGCCGAGGTGAGTAAAACATTTAAACGTGTTAACCCTCGCAAGGCTGCAGGCCCAGACGGCATCCCTAGCCGCGCCCTCAGAGCATGCGCAGACCAGCTGGCCGGTGTGTTTACGGACATATTCAATCAATCCCTATACCAGTCTGCTGTTCCCACATGCTTCAAGAGGGCCACCATTGTTCCTGTTCCCAAGAAAGCTAAGGTAACTGAGCTAAACGACTACCGCCCCGTAGCACTCACTTCCGTCATCATGAAGTGCTTTGAGAGACTAGTCAAGGACCACATCACCTCCACCCTACCTGACACCCTAGACCCACTCCAATTTGCTTACCGACCAAATAGGTCCACAGACGATGCAATCTCAACCACACTGCACACTGCCCTAACCCATCTGGACAAGAGGAATACCTATGTGAGTTCATCGACTACAGCTCGGCATTCAACACCATAGTACCCTCCAAGCTCGTCATCAAGCTCGAGACCCTGGGTCTCGACCCCGCCCTGTGCAACTGGGTACTGGACTTCCTGACGGGCCGCCCCCAGGTGGTGAGGGTAGGCAACAACATCTCCACCCCGCTGATCCTCAACACTGGGGCCCCACAAGGGTGCGTTCTGAGCCCTCTCCTGTACTCCCTGTTCACCCACGACTGCGTGGCCACGCACGCCTCCAACTCAATCATCAAGTTTGCGGACGACACAACAGTGGTAGGCTTGATTACCAACAACGACGAGACGGCCTACAGGGAGGAGGTGAGGGCCCTCGGAGTGTGGTGTCAGGAAAATAACCTCACACTCAACGTCAACAAAACTAAGGAGATGATTGTGGACTTCAGGAAACAGCAGAGGGAACACCCCCCTATCCACATCGATGGAACAGTAGTGGAGAGGGTAGTAAGTTTTAAGTTCCTCTGCATACACATCACAGACAAACTGAATTGGTCCACTCACACAGACAGCATCGTGAAGAAGGCGCAGCAGCGCCTCTTCAACCTCAGGAGGCTGAAGAAATTTGGTTTGTCACCAAAAGCACTCACAAACTTCTACAGATGCACAATCGAGAGCATCCTGGCGGGCTGTATCACCGCCTGGTACGGCAACTGCTCCGCCCACAACCGTAAGGCTCTCCAGAGGGTAGTGAGGTCTGCACAACGCATCACCGGGGGCAAACTACCTACCCTCCAGGACACCTACACCACCCGATGTTACAGGAAGGCCATAAAGATCATCAAGGACAACAACCACCCGAGCCACTGCCTGTTCACCCCGCTATCATCCAGAAGGCGAGGTCAGTACAGGTGCATCAAAGCTGGGACCGAGAGACTGAAAAACAGCTTCTATCTCAAGGCCATCAGACTGTTAAACAGCCATCACTAACATTGAGTGGCTGCTGCCAACACACTGACTCAACTCCAGCCACTTTAATAATGGGAATTGATGGGGAATAATGTAAAATATATCACTAGCCACTTTAAACAATGCTACCTAATAAAATGTTTACATACCCTACATTATTCATCTCATATGTATATGTATATACTGTACTCTATATCATCTACTGCATCCTTATGTAATACATGTATCACTAGCCACTTTAACTATGCCACTTTGTTTACATACTCATCTCATATGTATATACTGTACTTGATACCATCTACTGTATCTTGCCTATGCTGCTCTGTACCATCACTCATCCATATATCTTTATGTACATATTCTTTATCCCCTTACACTGTGTATAAGACAGTAGTTTTGGAATTGTTAGTTAGATTACTTGTTGGTTATTACTGCATTGTCGGAACTAGAAGCACAAGCATTTCGCTACACTCGCATTAACATCTGCTAACCATGTGTATGTGACAAATAAGATTTGATTTGATTTGATTGTAAATGAATGTACGATTGTAAATGAATGTACGATTGTAAACGAATGTACGATTGTAAATGAATGCTCACCGAAAGTGTTCTGAGGTTAATCTGAAGATATTTTGAGACGAATCTGAATAGTCTGAAGTTTTCAGTATTGGGGTTCATCAATGAGATTACATCCATCCACATAATGCACTTTTAATAGCAGCATTATGATGTGATAGCGATTGAATAATGAACATAGAACACATCCATAGCCTTGTACCTCCATCAACCTAGATTTGATGGAGGTCTATCACATTAACTATGAATCTATTTGTGACGAATGTAGGTGTATGGAATTTCAACTAAATTCATGTAAGAGATTTTGAATTGTCTGCTGTTTGGTTTTAGCTGATGTTTACATGGGATAGGTTACTGTGACTTCCCGTCAGTCTTAAACTGTATCAGTCTTAAGTATCAGGAAGGACACGGTGTACATCATTTGAACTTAATTCATGTTTTGGGATTTTATACATCATCGAGAAGACTAAATAATACGATACAAGTTCCCATAAGTGTATTTTTTACATACTAACTTAGAAATGCTGAAATAAGAGCTACTAAACAAATGCAAAATCAACTGAAAATACTTTAATAAATGTATTGTCTCAAACTGTGTTAAGAAATGTGATGTCTGTGTTCTTAAACTCTCTGTCTGGCTAAGGGGTTATTGGGGGATGTATTGAATGTTATGTTTTCGTGTATATCAAATCTATGGTACAACAAAAACAACACGTTTTTTTTGGGGGGGGGGGTTATAGCCAGACATTCTTTATAATGAATCTAACACTCTCTTGTTTTTAACTTGGTTGTGCTGCTTGACTTGCAGGAAATGTACAATATTTCAAGTTTAACAGGCTAGAATCGATCGAACGGTGTTGGTGAAATGAAGCATGAGAGCTGAGGTTTTTTTCCCGGTTGTCAGGGGATTCTTCACATGCAGAATTGGATGAATTAAATTAGATTCATGGTGATGAATAGTCTCTGGTAAGAGACATGTGTTCCGCCCCCAATAGCACCATATTCCTTATGTACATTACGTTTGATGACTGCCCTGTTAAAAGTACTGCACTAAATAGGGAGTAGAGGGCCATTTTGGGATGTAACATTTAAAGTCTGTACCTCAGACTTGATCGAATATACCAGAGCAAACCTGTGTTGTTACCACCAGAGACATGTCTTCTACATGTATTTAGCTCTGAATACCACAAACCAACACATGAATGGTGACCTACTTGTTGCGTAATCCAGGCATGTTAGATAGAAGACAGGCATGAAGCGTGACCGGGAGAGTATCAGAAGGCTGACAATTAGAAATCAATGTGTGAAGAAAAGATGTCCAGAAACTTCTGCTAAATCCAGTAGCCTCTGGGTCTTCTCTCCACAGGCAGTGTGGAACACATATCTGAAATGAGCAATGGATTCTGGGTAGGAGTCAGTCTACATCTGGGCTGGTCTGGTATTTAGAATAGCTGCCGACATGGACTGGCAAGAAAGTCCATGGAGCCTCTAGGTGAATATTTAGGTATTTCTCAGTTCATCTTAACTCACTTCCTTGCATCGTCTCAACTCATTCTCAAACTGCATTGAAGGAAAAGGTCAGAGGGGTGAAACCTTGAGAAGAAGGTGAGAAGAGAGGATGGAAGGAAAGAATAATTGAGAAATAGCAGAGTTTACATCTTGGCTGATCTTGTCCCCAGGCAATTGGGCAGAAGCGTTTGGTAAGGAGGTTGAAAAATACCCGACGACAGTACTAGCGAGTACATCCATGGTAGCCTGGTCCCAGATCTGTCTGTGCTGCATGTACACTCTTGGGGCATGATAATGACCATAGGTGTTGGCAAGACAGCAGAAACCATAATGGGACTAGTCCAAGGTGAGAGAACGGCTCTAGAAGATTTGAGAAATGGTGGTTGATTATGTCTTTGTCTCTTTTTCAGCAAATTAGTAAACCATATCATTAGAATTAGAATAGTAGTATTCTATCTCTATTGAGCAAATTTTCAAGAAACAAGATGCCCAAATAGTGGAAGCCCTTGAAATTAAAAATCCAGCACGTTCAGTTACCGGGGGCAGAGTGGAAGAGTTATGCCAGACCCGCGGGCAAACTGTACCCCCACTCTGTGATGGTAGTTGTAGGAAAATCCTTTAGGCAAACAGAATGCTTATGAATTAGCTACGGCTCCAGGTTTTATTGGAAGATTTCCATTTTCCTAAGCCTGTGTGTAATGACTACTACTTCCCTCAGAGTAACCAAAGCCTTCGAGGGGGAAACACAAGTGCATAATGCAGCCTATTTTTTTTTTTAAAGATAAGAAAATGCCAGAGTTCAATACATTTCTCCCTATGAAGTGATTAAACATATGCAAAGGAAGGATAAACGAAGATCCTTTAAGTGAAACCGTGCACAAAAAAAAAATCAATGCTCAAAATTCTATGCTGCAAAACGTATAAAATTTCGGAGAAAAAGACTAAATGCCTCTGCAATGCAAGAGGAGATTTCAGTTTTCACTCCCCCAGAGCAAACGGTGTAAGATGATGATTGGGGTCTCATTCTGTTTCGTTGTGACCGGAGCTGCCAATGGATTATTCATGTTATTGCCTGCCTCCCCGATGCTCAATAGCACTTTAAAGCCCAGACATAAATGAAGTCAATGGGAGGTAAATGGCCTAACACAGGAGAGTTAAAAGGAGAGACTAAGTAAGGGATAGGTACACTGGGGCCTCAATGTCAGGTAATAGGAAGCTATAGCTTTTCCATCCTCAGTTGTGTGTAATATGTATGGGTAGTGTGAGGTACAAGGTAGTCTCACTGTTAAAATGACACAAATCCTCTTTCATGCTCTCTGTTTCGCTACTAAACTGACGGAAGTCAACTTGTGTTGTTCGTTCTACCATCAAAACACAAGACTGCACACCACTGTTAAAGGGACTTTGTATTTTTGAAGATGCCCAAAAAGTGTATATATTATGAATGCAAAGCTGTTAAATCATGTCAGACTGTCAATGTCATGGGCATATTTTGGACGGTCAAATAGAGCGAGATGTAAAAAAACACCTTGTCCCACCAACACTTCTCTCTGGGAAGAGACGGAGTCTTGTTAGGTGGAGAAAGAGAGAGCTCCCTGCCAGCTATGTGTCTTGTTGAGTTGTCAGTTAGCTAAACTGAGCTTGCCAAAGTGACTAAAGGGAGAGGAGAGATGAGGGAACGGGGAGACTTTGTCACAGCCAGACGTTGAGAAAGGAAATGGGTTCTCTCCACAGCACATCCGTCTCTCTCTTTCTCTCCTTCCCTTCTATCCCTCTCGCTCCAAGCCAAGTAGGATATCGTTTGAAGAGAGAATCGTTTAGATCAATAATACATTACTATAGCGCTGCAGAGATCGGTAGAATTGTGCTGGTATGTCATGGCTTGCAACAATTATTATAATTTAACGTAGTACATTAGCTATGGATTGTCTGCATCCTAAATGGCACCCTATTGCCAATGGGCTCTGGTCAAAAGAAGTGCCCTTAATAGGGAATAGGGTGCCATTTGGGACACAGAATGTACCTTCATGCGTTTAGCTGTGCATGGTTCCTTCTGTAAGCTAATGTAATGTTGAACTGGGAACCTTCTACAGTAAGCAAGGAAATGTGTGATATGCATATGCAAATGAGATGAAATGGTCTGTTCAGGGAGTGCGTGCAGATCTCATCTCACCATGAGGAGGGCTGGTCCAGTTGAAAGTGCACTGGTTTGTGAATAAAACAAGGTATGGAAACCCTGTCCATTCCCTTCTTCACTGATCTTTGTATGGTCTTTAAAATGGGGTTGGATATTGTATCTGTCTTCAGTTTAGTTGTAGTTCACCTCTTTTCCTCGCAAAATCTCCTCCTCCACTCTTATCTATGCTCCTCAATCCAATATTTAGTTGTATTTCTACAGTTCAGATAAGCAATTTACATGAAGTTATTGGATTTAAGGTGTTCAGTTGTTCTTGGGAAGGGTCAAAGGCCGATCTTTTTCACTTCACGATAGTTACCTATCGACTGGAGTATTTGCCATTCAATGTTTTTATCGATTTTAAAGGTTCTCTTAATTTACTCATCAGATAACGAAGGCGAACTAGATTAATGACACTGTCCCTTTATATAGGCCTCCCTCCACTGTCCCTTTATATAGGCCTCCCTCCACTGTCCCTTTATATAGACCTCCATCCACTGTCCCTTTACATAGGCCTCCCTCCACTGTCCCTTTATATAGACCTCCCTCCACTGTCCCTTTATATAGGCCTCCTTCCACTGTCCCTTTATATAGGCCTCCATCCACTGTCCCTTTATATAGGCCTCCCTCCACTGTCCCTTTACATAGGCCTCCCTCCACTGTCCCTTTATATAGACCTCCCTCCACTGTCCCTTTATATAGGCCTCCTTCCACTGTCCCTTTATATAGGCCTCCATCCACTGTCCTTTTATATAGGCCTCCATCCACTGTCCCTTTATATAGGCCTCCCTCCACTGTCCCTTTATATAGGCCTCCATCCACTGTCCCTTTATATAGGCCTCCCTCCACTGCCCCTTTATATAGGCCTCCCTCCACTGTCCCTTTATATAGGCCTCCATCCACTGTCCCTTTATATAGGTCTCCATCCACTGTCCCTTTATATAGGCCTCCCTCCACTGTCCCTTTACATAGGCCTCCCTCCAATGTCCCTTTATATAGGTCTCCATCCACTGTCCCTTTATATAGGCCTCCCTCCACTGTCCCTTTATATAGGCCTCCCTTCACTGTCCCTTTATATAGACCTCCCTCCACTGTCCCTTTATATAGGCCTCCCTCCACTGTCCCTTTATATAGGCCTCCCTCCACTGTCCCTTTATATAGGCCTCCATCCACTGTCCCTTTATATAGGCCTCCCTCCACTGTCCCTTTATATAGGCCTCCCTCCACTGTCCCTTTATATAGGCCTCCCTCCACTGTCCCTTTATATAGGCCTCCCTCCACTGTCCCTTTATATAGGCCTCCATCCACTGTCCCTTTATATAGGCCTCCCTCCACTGTCCCTTTATATAGACCTCCCTCCACTGTCCCTTTATATAGGCCTCCCTCCACTGTCCCTTCATATAGGCCTCCATCCACTGTCCCTTTATATAGGCCTCCCTTCACTGTCCCTTTATATAGACCTCCCTCCACTGTCCCTTTATATAGGCCTCCCTCCACTGTCCCTTTATATAGGCCTCCCTCCACTGTCCCTTTATATAGGCCTCCCTCCACTGTCCCTTTATATAGGCCTCCCTCCACTGTCCCTTTATATAGGCCTCCATCCACTGTCCCTTTATATAGGCCTCCCTCCACTGTCCCTTTATATAGGCCTCCCTCCACTGCCCCTTTATATAGGCCTCCATCCACTGTCCCTTTATATAGGCCTCCATCCACTGTCCCTTTATATAGGCCTCCCTCCACTGTCCCTTTACATAGGCCTCCCTCCACTGTCCCTTTATATAGGCCTCCCTCCACTGTCCCTTTATATAGGTCTCCCTCCACTGTCCCTTTATATAGACCTCCCTCCACTGTCCCTTTATATAGGCCTCCATCCACTGCCACTTCGTATAGGGCTTTGAGCTGAGGTCTCCCTCCACTGCCACTTCGTATAGGGCTTTGAGCTGAGGCCTCCCTCCACTGCCACTTCATATAGGGCTTTGAGCTGAGACCTCCCTCCACTGCCACTTCATATAGGGCTTTGACCTCACACTGTATGACTATGTTTAAAGCCTATTTTTTGTCAAACAGGAAAATAAGGAGGTTATTGCTCAGACATACAAGTTGTGTGACAAAATTGTCACCCTATACACTATACAGCGCACTACGTTTGACAAGAGTAGGGCACTATTTAGGAAATAGGATGGCATTTGGGACACATACACACTCTCTCCCTCAGGGTTTCATGGTCCAATGGTACCAAATGTCAGCCTGATTTGTCATACACAATGTAGCAGTTATACTCTCTCTATTACCTCACTTAAAATAGGTTATTGATTTATTTGTTTTTACTGATGAAGTAGCTCGTCAATGAGTCACCTCCAGTCCTGATGCTCTGGGATGGGGGGGGGGGGGGGTCTATTAGCTAGAATCAAATGCTGTTAGAGAACAATATACTCCATGATTCAATATTTGCTGCTGTCTTGATTGCAATGTCATTGAGGGCCTGAACTGAAAAACAACACAAATATATGAATAGATGGATAGTGTGAGCGATTTATTCCTGTCACGTGTTACAGATACCAGGATGTGTTTTATACCACAGGGTGTCTGGCAGAGTAGCCAACAGAAGGAGATAAAATGGCATTGCCTTGTCAAAATACCAACTGTGTTTCTACGACAATGGGTTTTACAACACTATTTTTATAGAACGTGTGTGTGCGTGTGTGTGTGTTGAGCTATGGAAGCGTGGGCCCTAGCCATGGCCCATGTCTGTTTAGGATGGCAGCTGGTGGCTCTGGCTGTTGGGTGCTGTGCTTGGACCATGGGCTAGGCAGAGTGGAGACTCACTGTGGACTGGCCAAAGGGCAGACATGAGCTAGGCAGAGTGGAGACTCACCATGGGCTAAGCAGAGTGGAGACTCACTGTGGACTGGCCAAAGGGCAGGCATGGGTTAGCTAGACAGAATGGAGACATGCCCTATGCCTGTAGCCTGGACTCGTCAGACTGGAATCTATGACTGGATTATGGGTTAGCCAGAGTTACCCTCTCTACGTCTGGATAATGATTTCCAGATGTCATACGTCATCCTTGCCACATGCCATCATCACTGAGACTCTGTTGTGTACAGTGTGCTCTTTATTGTTCCCGCTCTGTAGTATCTGTGAAGAGAGTTTCTCACTGCGATCTTAAAAAACAAGCACGTCACCATATGTTTTTGGCCAATCCAAATTGGAAATCTATTAGTTACAGCTCAATATCACTCCTGTCTGGCAACATCAACACTCTCATATACTGAATGTCATTTTGATTGTGTTTATTTTAATTGTTTTATTTAACCTTAATTTAGCTAGGTAAGTCAGTTAATATCAAATTCTTATTTACAATGACGGCCAGAAGGTAAAAGGCCTCCTGCGGAGATGGGGACACCACAACACTACATAAAGAGAGACCTAAGACAACAACATAGCATGGCAGCAACACATGAACACACAGTAAGTCTTCCCTTCCACGTAACCCTCTCTCTTCTTCCCTTTGAACTCTTAATGAATCCTATTGTTCACAAGAGCATATACAGAAGCTACTTTACCAATGGCACCCTAGGTTAGGGTTAGGGTTAGGGTTAGGGTTAGGGTTAGGGTTAGGGTCCCTTTATAGTTATGGTGGAAATTACAAGATTATATTATAATACTTTTATTGCATCAAATGGTTGTTTTATGCAACAGAATAGAGGGTTCTTAACTCTATTGTGTCTGTGTGAACTGAAAGTGGGCCTCTGGGGGATAACACTGACAGGAGATTTACGATGTCTTTTCGGGATAACGCATTCCAGAGCATCAGTTAATGTTTCTGTTCTATACGGTACCAGGGAGACATGGCTCCAGTATGGAGTTTGGGGGCCAGACACTGGTCTCTACACAATGAGAACTGCTTTTACAGCAGATACTGTCTGCTGTGAATTATAAGTATCTTTCATAAAAATCTTAACCTTGTGACCCATTCCATACATCTGTTGTGTGTAGACTGAAGGAGGATGGACTCTGCTTTAAAATGCTGTGGCCCAAATCCGCTCGTTGAGTTCTCAGTGATCACCTCCAGGGGTGGTTACCGACTAGCTCCATTACTGCAGTAATTAAATAATACAGTTTGATTGTTTTGAAGAAATCTAAGTCTCTCCTTTTGATTACAATAAATCCACCACAATTTTGTTGACGAGGATGGGATAATTAACTTAATTTTGCTGATTGTTCCCAGTGAAATCCAGGTTAACCGTGCAGGGGGGGGGTTGCAACCAGAGGAAAGTCACTCTCCACTATTTGGAGGAGATCGGATCCTGGCTGGGAGCGTTAGCTGAATGGATACATCATTTCAAACAGAATTAGATTAACCTCTCTGATCTCCCCATCCCGGATCCGGTATCGTGACTACAGCCTCAAGCTCATTACCATAACGCAACGTTAACTATTCATGAAAATCGCAAATGAAATGAAATAAATATGCCATCTCTCAAGCTTAGCCTTTTGTAAACAACACTGTCATCTCAGATTTTCAAAATATGCTTCTCAACCATAGGAAAACAATCATTTGTGTAAAAGTAGCTAGCTAGCGTAGCATTTAGCGTTAGCATTAGCGTTAGCATCCAGCACACAACATTTCAACAAAAACATAAAATCCTTAAAATAAAATAATTTACCTTTGAAGAACTTCGGATGTTTTCAATGAGGAGACTCTCAGTTAGATAGCAAATGCTCAGTTTTTTCCAAAAAGATTCTTTGTGTATTAGAAATAGCTCCGTTTTGTACATCACATTTGGCTACAAAAAAACCCCGAAAATTCAGTCCTCAAAACGCGAACTTTTTTCCAAATTAACTCCATAATATCGACTGAAAACATGGCAAACGTGGTTTAGAATCAATCCTCAAGGTGTTTTTCACATATCTCTTCGATGATATATCGTTCGTGGAAGCATGGTTTCTCCTCTCAATCAAATGGAAAAAAACTTGCAGCTGGCTTTGCGCACCAATTTCGACGCAGGACACCAGGCGGACACTTGGAAAATGTAGTCTCTTATGGTCAATCTTCCAATGATATGCCTACAAATGCGTCACAATGCTGCCGACATCTTGGGGAAACGGCAGCAGGTCTAAGCTTATTCCTGTCGCATTCACAGCCATATAAGGAGACATTAGAAAACAGAGCTTCAGAAATTCTGCTCATTTCCTGTTTGACGTTTCATCTTGGTTTCGCCTGTAGAATGAGTTCTGGGGCACTTACAGACAATATCTTTGCAGATTCTGAAACTTCAGAGTGTTTTCTTTCAAAAGAAGAAGAATATGCATAGTCGAGCATCTTTTCGTGACAAACTATCGCGCTTAAAACGGGAACGTTTTTTATCCAAAAATGAAATAGCGCCCCTAGAGATCCAACAGGTTTAAGGGTGGGACTGGTTTCTTTTAATAATTGAACTTGAAAGTGTACAGAATTAATAGAACTGACTAGACATTGACGGGACATTTAAGTAATGAAAAGATAATAAATAAAAAAAAACAATATCTAAAAAATAACAAATGCCCCGGTTGAGGGTACACTCAGCGTGAGGTCTTCCTTAAGAGGAACTAGCAGGACTAGCAGGACTGAGGGACTAACTAGCAGGACTGAGGTGAGTTGATAGGAGTGTTCTTAAGTGAGGTATCCTTGAACGTGATTGTTCATTAGCCAGTTGCGGGCTACCAAAAAGTCCAGAGAGTGCAGGTGACACCTTGTAATACTAGGAATATAATGAGATGCAACTTAAACAATGTAATGCATGTAGGTTTCGAGTTGGTATCTTTAATGGATCATTTGATAAAGATGAGGTTTAAGCAAAATTAAACTGTCTACACAGTCTGGGCAATTGTCTCAGAAACTGATTGGAGTGTGCCCACTTTTGGTTAACTTACCTAACGATGTAACTGTAAAACGCTTATTGGATTTTCCCCGTCCGGGTTCTACATTTAAAATAAAACTGCCCTTAAGGCCTGAAAATTATTATTTTTTAATTTTCTTCCCAGTATGAAAGGAGTTGCTAGATTTATGGAATAAACCTTTTTCCATAAAGTTAGAGCGAATTAAGATGTAATCTCAATGTATCTTATAACGTCGTACAAAACCTAGAGTATCCATCAAACTAATTATCATTGCGGGATTAATGTGATGTAGTAAAGTAATTGAAATATGTTGCATGAAAAAACATTTTTTTTGTTGCTTTTATTAAAAAGCGCAAGATCTGTTTCCTAGTCAATGTATGTCGATTTAACTCGTTGACTGCTAATCTATTCATTTTGCGCATGTGAGAATCTCTGCGGAGAAATGCTTGGACCTTTAATTAAGGCTATTTTCTGGGAATTGGGTCGTTATTATGTGCCAGATGTTAAGACTACAAACCTCGTAATTGGATTATTTGCTGGATTTCTTCGTCATTTCAATAGCATTGGGCATATGTTATTGACTAAAATCTGTGTTTCTGATTGTAATTCAACTACTGGCATTTTTTGCCTTTAACAGATATGGCCGCCAGTGTTTGTTTAAGATATAAACTGAACGTTTTAACAGCTTGCTTGGTTCAAATTGAAAGGCTAATTGTCACGTCCTGACCGTAGTTCCTTTTTTAGTTTGGTCAGGACGTGAGTTGGGGTGGGTATTCTATGTATTGTTCTATGTTTTGCATTTCTGTGTTTGGCTTGGTATGGTTGCCAATCAGAGGCAGCTGTTTATCGTTGTCTCTGATTGAGAACCATACTTAGGCAGCCTGTTTTCCCACTATGATTTGTGGGTAGTTGTTTTCTGTGTCTGTGTTTTACCATACAGAACTGTTTCGGTTTTCATTTATTTCTCTTGTTCTTTTGTATTCAGTGTTCGGTTATTTCATTAAAATATGGACACTTACCACGCTGCGCATTGGTCCGATCTTTCCTACTCCTCCTCTGAAGAGAAGGAAAACCATCACACTAATTTATTCAACATAAATAGCTAGGCGATTTCGATGCAATACGTTGTCTGTTGCCTAAATGGTCTGCCGGAATAACATTGAGAATGGAGTCGTATTTAAATAACTGAATCATGGCCTGTTTGCCTTTACCTCCCTTATCTCACCTCATTTGCTCACATCGTATATAGACTTGTTTATACTGTATTATTGACTGTATGTTTGTTTTACTCCATGTGTAACTCTGTGTCGTTGTATCTGTCGAACTGCTTTGCTTTATCTTGGCCAGGTCGCAATTGTAAATGAGAACTTGTTCTCAACTTGCCTACATGGTTAAATAAAGGTGAAATAAATAAATAAAAAACGAAGAGACAGGTGCCTAGATCTGATGAGTTCTAAGAATAGCGGATAGGTAATTAGGATAGAGCTGTGCCTACCGAAATGTGTTTTTTCTTCTTATAGATTGACAGATTTATTTTATAAATTTGGCGCATTAAAGTCTTGGACATTTCAGAAGTGTAAAGCCGAAAGAGAAGAGAAAGTTGTCAAGTTTGTTTTTAACCTTACAATAGAGGTAAGCGGAGAATGTTGTTTGAGAATGGGTTATATTAGGTATATTAGGTAACAGCAGTGAATTTAAGCAGGAAGTTAACGTGCTCTAACATTATAATCTGTTTCCATTACATGGAACAATGTCCTGTCAATAAAGTGGATTGCAGGTTGAGTTTATTTTGTATTTTTACAGGGACAGTGCACATTAATCAATGTTTCAGTACAAGTGGCGGTTTTAGCCATCTGGCTCATTTTCAGCCGCAGTCCCTGGGCAGGTTATTAAAAACAATTACAATAACAATACAGACAGAGCAGTGAGCACACGCAGAGCAACACGCAGAGCAACATAGAACAAGCAACACGCAGAGCAACACGCAGAGCAACACGCAGAGCAACACCCAGAGCAACACCCAGAGCAACACGCAGAGCAACACGCAGAGCAACACGCAGAGCAACACGCAGAGCAACACGCAGAGCAACATAGAACAAGCAACACGCAGAGCAACACCCAGAGCAACACCCAGAGCAACACGCAGAGCAACACCCAGAGCAACACCCAGAGCAACACGCAGAGCAACATAGAACAAGCAACACGTGGCACGCAAAAAGCAACAAATACAAAATACATAAAAGCAACACAGTGTTTCCACGCCTCACCAGCTACAGACGACATGGAAAGCGGCAACACACAGTTTGGGATTATTTTCACTAGTCTGATTGGCCTTTAGCCATGTCTTCATGTTATTTTTGAGCTGGGTGAGTTCTCCGTGGTCACCTTCAGGGGTGGTTACCGACCAGCTCCATTACTGCACTAAATAAATGACAAAGTTTGATTGTTTTGAAGAAATCTAAAAGTCTCCCCTTTTGATTATAATAATTCCACCACATAGTGCTCTATTTTTGACCAGTGCCCATAGGTCTCTGGTCAAAAGTAATGCCCTATATAGGGAATAGTGTGTCATTTGGGACGTAATAACACAGAGGTTGCTTCCATGACTATCCGTGGAGCTCAACTTGTGTGTGGAACTTTTAATTGTTTTTTTTCCTGTGCGCCTGACAGCTGCCTGAACATGATGGATTGGCCTCAGTACTCATCTCAGACGCTCCCAAAAGGACAATCTTCCCGGATACGTTGAAGAATATTCACGGTCAAATGAGAACGTTCTGGATGTATGAGTGGTGGTAGCAATGAGTGAGTCAGTAGAGAAAAGGCAGACGCTATGATGGAGAGGCTTGTTTTGGTAGACTTCAGGCTTGGCTGTACAGTGGGAAAATGGCACTTAGTCGAATGGGAGAGAGTCCATAAAAAAGTATTGGAGAGGTAAACCCTTGAGTACACCGTGCTGCCTGTTTCTAAGCCCTGTCTCTACGTACATCAAAGTAACAATGACACAGAGAGACTGTGGTGGAATTCTAAAATTAACCGGGGATTAGACCCATTATGAAATTTATGATTTTAAAATCGAGAATGCAATGACATGCTTCCTTGTGTTCTACTGATTCTGGGGATTCTAGCTGGAATGTACACTATATACAAAAGTTTGTGGACACCCCTTCAAATTAGTGGATTTGGCTATTTCAGTCACACCCTTTGCTGACAGGTGTATAAAATCAAGCGCACAGCCATGCACTCTCCATAGGATAAAACACTGGCAGTAGATTGGCCTTACTGAAGAGCTCAGTGACTTTCAACGAGGCACTGTCACCTTTCCAACAAGTCAGTTGGTAAAATTTCTGTCTTGCTAGAGATGCCCCAGTCAACTGTATGTGCTGTTGTTGTGAAGTAGAAACGTCTAGGAGTACCAACGGCTCAGGCGTGAAGTGGTAGGCCATACAAGCTCACAAAACGAGACAGCCGAGTGCTGAAGCACATAGCGTGTAAAATCATCTGTCCTCTGTTGCAACACTCACTACCGAGTTCCAAACTGCCGCTGGAAGTGTTTTTCGGGAGCTTCATGAAATGGGTTTCCATGGCCGAGAAGCTGCACACAAGCCTAAGATCACCATGCGCAACGCCAAGCGCCGGCTGGAGTGGTGTAAAGTGCGCCGCCATTGGACTCTGGAGCAGTGGAAACGTGTTCTCCGGAGTGATGAATCACGCTTGACTATCTGGCAGGAGAACGTTACCTGCGCCAATGCGTAGTGCCAAAGGTGAAAGTTTTGTGGAGGAGGAATAATGGCCTGGAGCTGTTCCAGTGAAAGGAAATCTTAACACTGCAGCCTACAATGACATTCTGGACAATTCTGTGCTTTCAACTTTGTGGCAACAGTTTGGGGAAGGCACTTTCCTGTTTCAGCATGACAATGCCCCAATGCACAAAGCGACGTCCATACAGAAATGGTTTGTCGAGATCGGTGTGGAATAACTTGACTGGCCTGCACAGAGCCCTGACCTCCACCACATAGAACACCTTTGTGTTGAATTGGAACGCCGACTGCGAGCCAGGCCTAATCGCCCAACATCAGTGTCCTACCCCACTAATTCTCTTGTGGCTGAATGGAAGCAAATCCCCCGCAGCAATGTTCCAACATCTAGTGGAAAGCCTTCCCAGAAGAGTGGAAGCTGTTATAGCAGCAATGTTCCAACATCTAGTGGAAAGCCTTCCCAGAAGAGTGGAGGCTGTTATGGCAGCAATGTTCCAACATCTAGTGGAAAGCCTTCCCAGAAGAGTGGAAGCTGTTATAGCAGCAATGTTCCAACATCTAGTGGAAAGCCTTCCCAGAAGAGTGGAGGCTGTTATAGCAGCAAAGAGGGAACCAACTCCATATTAATGCCCATGATATTGGAATGAGATGTTTGATGAGCAGGTGTCCACATACTTTTGGTCATGTCGTGTATTTTAGCATACCATTTAATGAACTGTATCATAGAGCTAAACCTAGAAAATAAACTAATCAGAAAAGGAAACTAAATGCAATCTAAAGACGCAACGTAAAACGTGAAATATATAATGAGCAATTCTTTGTTGTTGTACCCAGTGAAATGCAACACAAATTGCTTTAGGAAAGATACATTCTTAATTTAATGTTCTTTTATTTCCAAAGGCACTTTCTTCCGCAGAAAGAAATAGCCTGAATCCCAAATTACACCCTATTCCCTTTGTACTGCACTACTTTGACAAGGGCCCATTGGGAATAGTGTGCTCAATAGGGAATAGGGTGCCATTTGGGTGGCACAAAAGTCGGTCCTTCTTCAAAGCTCTCTCTGCCAAGTCATTATCATTATTTATGGTTGCTTGAAGGAATGGCAAATCTAATTTATTCCTGAGATGAGTGATATCATACGAGGTGTGTATGGATTACAGGAAGATTTGATAGTATATTTCTCAATAACAAAATGCCCGCTCAGTCGCTTTGGTCCAATCCATGTGGGGTTTGTCAATTTAAACCAGAGTTAAAGTGTTGTTCCTCTTCTCAGTGTGAAAGCACAGGGGTGTGTTAGGCATCAAACAGAAGGCAACAGGAAGCGACTACCTGAACTTGTCCAATAAGATACCCTTGTTTTTCTTTTCCGTTGCAAACTGTTTTGCGACGCTGTGCCCTGCCTAATGAATACAGCCCACTAGTAGAGTATATGACTGGAGGAACAGACAGCCAGAGACCATTAAAGTGATTTCAGTGAAGCAGTGCTCTGTAGCTGACCCCCTGAACTGGCAGCATAATCAGCCCACAGTCATTATGGCAGTCTACCAGGTGGCAGGACATCCTTTACAATAGACAGACACACACAAACATACACACATTCTTGGGCTCTAACCAGGAAACAGGCAAGGCGCTGGATGACCTCTTTATAGTCTCTCTGGGGTCCAGTGGTCTACGTCGCTGGATGACCTCTTTACAGTCTCTCTGGGGTCCAGTGGTCTACGTCGCTGGATGACCTCTTTATAGTCTCTCTGGGGTCCTGCGGTCTACGTCCAAAACAGCCAATCAGCCACTCCATAAACAGACACTATAGGTCCTTCGCAGCCAATCCCATTAGCTTCAGAACCTACCACCGTCCAATCATCCTCGCCTCATAATTCCATGCCAACCTGGCAGAGACCAGGGTCATCACAGTCACACTGGCACACATCACGGTCGGCAGGAATGAACCAATCAAAGCCATCCAGGTTGAAAAGCCCCATTTGGACAAACAGCCCACTCTTTTCCTTGGCAACCATTTTATCCAGGAATAGAAAACACTAAGGAAGCAAAGACCTGGCTCCTTTTTTAGAAATCCCAAGTAGATACCCAATAATATTTTCACAAGTCTAATCCACACAGTTTTCATCAATCAATTTTAAAGGAAATTTCTGATGACTTTTCACCCGTGCTCCTAATTTGTATGCGTTACGTCATGCATGACATCACCGGACAATTCTGTGTTCACAACGCCAGGCTCTTTAATAACGTCTTGATGGAACCATCCATGCTCCTGATTGCTCCAACTACTTCGTATTTCTCAAACAGTATTTCTTTAAAGGTCTAATATGTGATATAACTCTATCGTAGCAGAAAGACAACTATAAAAGTACTATGAAAAACATCTCAGTTATCAAGCTCCCATAATTGAATTAACCTGAACTAATAGAAAATGTTATATGTGCATGATCAAAATTTCACAGGATTAAGTCATTCAATGGGTGTTAGCGCATAGGAAACATACATTTACAACAACTTAGAGCAGTTGGCTTAAACATACACTGACACACACACACACACACACACACACACTGAAACACACACACACACACACACACACACACACACACACACACACACACACACACACACACACACACACACACACACTGAAACACACACGCACACACACACACACACACACACACACACACACACACACACACACACACACACACACACACACACACACACGAACACACACACACTGAAACACACACACACACACACACTGAAACACTGAAACACACACACACACACTGAAACACACACTGAAACACACACACACACACACACACACACACACACAAACACACACACACTGAAACACACACACACACACACACACTGAAACACTGAAACACTGAAACACACACACACACACTGAAACACACACTGAAACACACACACACACACACACACACACACACACACACACACACACACAGAAACACTGAAACACACACACACACACTGAAACACACACACACACACACACACACACACACACACACACACACACACACACACACACACAGAAACACTGAAACACACACACACACACTGAAACACACACACACACACACACACACTTGGTCAATTTATGCTCAAGCCCACATCGTCACATTTTATTGATTTCCCTTGAACACTTGTATCGGTAGAAAATAGAACAACATGGATTCCAACTGGCTGTTGGGGACAGGTAGAGGGAAATCCATGCATGTAACAGAGTGAAGTGTGCCAGAACCCTGAGGCGTTGCACTACTGGCCTGCTTTTAGTCCCTTGGTGATTGAGATCTACCCTCTTAATTGAAATCTGGTTGTTGCTGACATGGCAAGAGATTAATGTTAGTTAGGTGTCTTCCAGCTAGATTTTAGTCAAGTTCATTTTGACATTGATGCAGTACTGCTTTGATCGTTGTCAGATACACTGACAGAGAGTGTCGGTGGAAATAAACAGTTGACCTTTAGATATTGTTTTCCTCATGGGGTTATGCAAGGAAACTGTGATGCGTATTACAAACGGTCATTTTGTAACATTGTGATAATTTACTATATTTCACATAATACAGGAATAATGCTTTGCTCAGATGGTGAAGTGTTTTATAACTTTATAAATTGTTACACTTTAGATAATCAGGTTGTTAATGAATGTTTTATAAAGGACCTGTGAAGTTACATATTTCTGTGGTGGGAAGACATACAGACAACCACCATATGAGGTTGTGGGCCTATGTTGAGAGGTCTGTGGAGGTGTTGCTACCTTAGCCAACTGATTAAGGCTCCCTGAGCTCTTCAGACAACATCTCCTTGGAGCCTAGTTGAGCTTTGATCTGAAAGCACACCAAAACCCTGACAGATTACGTAGGTGTATTGACATCTAAATATATATATATATTTTTTAACCTTTATTTAAGTCTTTATTAAATTCTTATTTACAATGCCGGCCTAGGAACAGTGGGTTAATTGCCTTGTTCAGGGTCAAAATGACAGATTTTTACCTTGTCAGCTCGGGGAATCGATTTAGCAATCTTTTGGTTACTGGACCAACGCTCTAACCACTAGGCTACCTGTCGCCCCTCCACTCTAACCACTAGGCTACCTGCCGCCCCTACACTCTAACCACTAGGCTACATGCAGCCCCCCCACTCTAACCACTAGGCTACCTGCCGCCCCTCCACTCTAACCACTAGACTACCTGCCGCCCCTCCACTCTAACCACTAGGCTACCTGCCGCCCCTCCACTCTAACCACTAGGCTACCTGCCGCCCCTACACTCTAACCACTAGGCTACCTGCCGCCCCTCCACTCTAACCACTAGGCTACATGCCACCCCCCCACTCTAACCACTAGGCTACATGCCGCCCCCCCACTCTAACCACTAGGCTACATGCCGCCCCCCCACTCTAACCACTAGGCTACCTGTCGCCCCTCCACTCTAACCACTAGGCTACCTGCCGCCCCCCCACTCTAACCACTAGGCTACCTGCCGCCCCTCCACTCTAACCACTAGGCTACATGCCGCCCCCCCACTCTAACCACTAGGCTACATGCCGCCCCCCCACTCTAACCACTAGGCTACATGCCGCCCCCCCACTCTAACCACTAGGCTACCTGCCTCCCCTCCACTCTAACCACTAGGCTACATGCCGCCCCCCCACTCTAACCACTAGGCTACCTGCCTCCCCTCCACTCTAACCACTAGGCTACATGCCGCCCCTCCACTCTAACCACTAGGCTACATGCCGCCCCTCCACTCTAACCACTAGGCTACATGCCGCCCCTCCACTCTAACCACAAGGCTACATGCCGCCCCTCCACTCTAACCACTAGGCTACATGCCGCCCCTCCACTCTAACCACTAGGCTACATGCCGCCCCCCCACTCTAACCACTAGGCTACCTGCCTCCCCTACACTCTAACCACTAGGCTACATGCCGCCCCTCCACTCTAACCACTAGGCTACATGCCGCCCCTCCACTCTAACCACTAGGCTACATGCCGCCCCTCCACTCTAACCACTAGGCTACATGCCGCCCCCCCACTCTAACCACTAGGCTACATGCCGCCCCTCCACTCTAACCACTAGGCTACATGCCGCCCCCCCACTCTAACCACTAGGCTACATGCCGCCCCCCCACTCTAACCACTAGGCTACATGCCGCCCCCCCACTCTAACCACTAGGCTACATGCCGCCCCTCCACTCTAACCACTAGGCTACATGCCGCCCCCCCACTCTAACCACTAGGCTACATGCCGCCCCTCCACTCTAACCACTAGGCTACATGCCGCCCCCCCACTCTAACCACTAGGCTACATGCCGCCCCCCCACTCTAACCACTAGGCTACATGCCGCCCCCCCACTCTAACCACTAGGCTACATGCCGCCCCCCCACTCTAACCACTAGGCTACCTGTCGCCCCTCCACTCTAACCACTAGGCTACATGCCGCCCCCCCACTCTAACCACTAGGCTACATGCCGCCCCCCCACTCTAACCACTAGGCTACATGCCGCCCCTCCACTCTAACCACTAGGCTACATGCCGCCCCTCCACTCTAACCACTAGTCTACATGCCGCCCCCCCACTCTAACCACTAGGCTACATGCCGCCCCTCCACTCTAACCACTAGGCTACATGCCGCCCCTCCACTCTAACCACTAGGCTACATGCCGCCCCTCCACTCTAACCACTAGTCTACATGCCGCCCCCCCACTCTAACCACTAGGCTACATGCCGCCCCTCCACTCTAACCACTAGGCTACATGCCGCCCCTCCACTCTAACCACTAGGCTACATGCCGCCCCCCCACTCTAACCACTAGGCTACCTGTCGCCCCTCCACTCTAACCACTAGGCTACATGCCGCCCCCCCACTCTAACCACTAGGCTACATGCCGCCCCCCCACTCTAACCACTAGGCTACATGCCGCCCCTCCACTCTAACCACTAGGCTACATGCCGCCCCTCCACTCTAACCACTAGTCTACATGCCGCCCCCCCACTCTAACCACTAGGCTACATGCCGCCCCTCCACTCTAACCACTAGGCTACATGCCGCCCAAGGTACAAGGCTCTGGAGTCGGGGAGAAACACGTTTTAAGTAAAAAAAGCGGAGAGAGGGTCTTTTGAAGAGTCAGAGTGATACATGACACCTGTTGACAGATAGCATCTCCATGGGGACACTGATGGCTTTGCTTAAGAAAAAAATAATTCTAATTTGATCACTCTTTTGTTGCTGAGAATTTTCCTGCACCGCTGGAAATGCAATTGATCTTTGTGATTTCCATAAATTCACCGAAAACCCACGTTAACACAGGGTTACATTAAAAACATGCTACGGAACTTTGGCAACAAGTGAGTATTTTTTAAACCTCCCTCTTTGGTCTGGATGTGTCAATGTGTTGTTCATACATGCATAATCTATGAGCAGAATTACTGTTTTACCTCAATTTGCCATCCCTAGTTTAAAAGCATTGCTTGCTGTTTGGAGTTTTAGGCTGGGTTTCTGTACAGCACTTTGAGATATCAGCGGATGTAAGAAGTGCTATATAAATACATTTGATTTGATTTGATTTGATTTGAACTAGCAAGAATCACACCTAGAGCGAGATAGAGACTGATGACGTGGTGCACACATCTGCACATACTTTATGTGATGTACTACACCATTTTTGGGGACCACTTTTGGCTCGTGGGCGTTACTTTCAGAACCACTGGCCATTAGCATACAAAAGTATCGGAAAATCCCTTTATTAACAGTATTCCACTTTTCATGTAGCTTACTTTTGGCCAGCTAATAGCGTAACCAAGCAACATTATAGAGTAAACGTTCAAATCCTGCTGGTGCAGGATTATTTTGCTGTGACAGAACAGGTCAAATTAAGATCCTACACCTGTATATGTTCTCTCTCATTTTATTATTCTCACTGAGAAGGGAATTTGGAAGAGTTTAAATTGCTGCCTGACCTCTATTTATATTTTTGCTGTTTCAGCACAACACAGTTTTTCATTTTGTGGTCTAGTGCTGAAAAAGAGGCCAACCGTTTTCTTCAAAACAGTTGCAATTTTTGTAGTGTTACAGTTTAAACTCCTGCAGCTAAGCTTTGTGTAAACCTAATGATTCACTGCATCGCAATGTAAAATATTTAACTGCTCTTTCTTTATCCAGTCCCACTCACTATATCTGTTCATGCCATGGACCCCTAATGAACAGAAGAGCATTTCAAGCATCACAGTGGATAGTAATAAAAGCATAATTTGTTCTTTATGTTCCTCATTGTCGGTGTTCATCCTCTTAATTTCATTTGGAAATGGTGATGGTGAGAGGGAAAGAGGAGATAGAGTAACTCAACAGGGCCATCTACTTAATGTTCTCCACATTCAAATCAAATTAAATCCACCATGTCCTCCTCCCTCCTCACAGAGCTACATCGAACCATCACACACACATTAAGACTAGAGTTTTTCATGACTCCAAACACCTTTTTCTAATTCAATTAACATTTGAGAGAAAGTAGCTTCCTCCCTAATCATGATGACAGACTTTGGCAGTTGAGGGTATCATGGCATAGCTGAAAAGGGCAATGCCCAGTTTAATCGTTGGCGTACAGGCCCTGTGAAAGTGCCTCAGGAACAGTTTAAAGGGGACGTGGGTGATTGAGTGTAATTGTTCTATCTATCAGCAGGATTAAAGGTTTCCCTCCAGGGGTCGTTTTGAGTGGAACAGAGCTGATAGGAGGAGAGCGTTAGGTAATGACCATGGCCAGCAGAGCTATAGTTCCATGTGAAATCTTAGCGCTGTCTCATGGAGCTACTAAAATACAGTAAAGATGAATAGACTGAGAATTCTGCATCTGAAGACAAACTGATGGCAATAATTAGTGGTTATTTCAGCGTTACCAGTTAAGTCGTCAGTTGATGGATGACACAATGAGCTGCGTGTGATGTAACAAACCAAAAGGTCACTGGGACCCTAAGCTGCCCACAGGGCACAGACATCAATTGCTTGGAAACAACGTTGATTCAACCAGTGTATACCCAGTGGGGGGTGATCACTGCTTATAGATAATATTTGTCAACATTTTGAGCATTCAGTAGTAGGTGCATGCAATCATTCACTATAAAGTACATTCAATCTGATGCATATATCGGTAGTCAAAAACATTGGAAGCCTGGGTTGTAGTCTACAACCACAATGGAAGCCTGGGTTGTAGTCTATAACCACAATTGAAGCCTGGGTTGTAGTCTATAACCACAATGGAAGCCTGGGTTGTAGTCTATAACCACAATGGAAGCCTGGGTTGTAGTCTATAACCACAATGGAAGCCTGGGTTGTAGTCTATAACCACAATGAAAGCCTGGGTTGTAGTCTATAACCACAATGAAAGCCTGGGTTGTAGTCTACAACCACAATGAAAGCCTGGGTTGTAGTCTATAACCACAATGAAAGCCTGGGTTGTAGTCTATAACCACAATGGAAGCCTGGGTTGTAGTCTATAACCACAATGAAAGCCTGGGTTGTAGTCTATAACCACAATGAAAGCCTGGGTTGTAGTCTACAACCACAATGAAAGCCTGGGTTGTAGTCTACAACCACAATGAAAGCCTGGGTTGTAGTCTATAACCACAATGGAAGCCTGGGTTGTAGTCTATAACCACAATGGAAGCCTGGGTTGTAGTCTATAACCACAATGAAAGCCTGGGTTGTAGTCTACAACCACAATGAAAGCCTGGGTTGTAGTCTATAACCACAATGGAAGCCTGGGTTGTAGTCTATAACCACAATGAAAGCCTGGGTTGTAGTCTATAACCACAATGAAAGCCTGGGTTGTAGTCTACAACCACAATGGAAGCCTGGGTTGTAGTCTACAACCACAATGGAAGCCTGGGTTGTAGTCTATAACCACAATGGAAGCCTGGGTTGTAGTCTACAACCACAATGGAAGCCTGGGTTGTAGTCTACAACCACAATAGAAGCCTGGGTTGTAGTCTATAACCACAATGGAAGCCTGGGTTGTAGTCTATAACCACAATGGAAGCCTGGGTTGTAGTCAAGGTTCCCATTGTGGTTGTAGACTACAACCAAGGTTCCTGAGTGGTGCAGTGGTCTAAGGCACTACATCTCAATGCTAATAGGCATCACTACAGAGCCTGGTTCAATTCCAGGCTGTATTTATTTTTATTTTTTTTATTTTACCTTTATTTAACCAGGCAAGTCAGTTAAGAACAAATTCTTCTTTTCAATGACGGCCTGGGAACAGTGGGTTAACTGCCTGTTCAGGGGCAGAACGACAGATTTGTACCTTGTCAGCTCGGGGGTTTGAACTCGCAACCTTCCGGTTACTAGTCCAACGCTCTAACCACTAGGCTACGCTGCCGCCCCGATCTGGCTGTGATTGGGAGTCCCATAGGGTGGCACACAATTGGCCCAGCGTTGTCTAGGTTAGGGGAGGCTGGGTATGCCTTCATTGTAAATATGAATTTGTTCTTAACTGACTTTAAGTCAAATTCATTTTAAAAAAAAATGCAAGCCTGGGTTGTAGTCTACACTGAGTGTACAAAATATTAAGAACACCTGCTCTTTCCATGCCACAGACTGACCAGGTGAAATCTATGATCCTTTTTGATGTCACTGGTTAAATCCACTTCGATCAGTGTTGATGAAGGGGAGGAGACAGGTTAAAGATGAAGGGGAGGAGACAGGTTAAAGATGAAGGGGAGGAGACAGGTTAAAGATGAAGGGGAGGAGACAGGTTAAAGATGAAGGAGAGGAGACGGGTTAAAAATGAAGGAGAGGAGACGGGTTAAAGATGAAGGGGAGGAGACGGGTTAAAGATGAAGGGGAGGAGACAGGTTAAAGATGAAGGGGAGGAGACAGGTTAAAGATGAAGGGGAGGAGACAGGTTAAAGATGAAGGGGGGGAGACAGGTTAAAGAAGGTTTTTTAAGCCTTGAGTCAAATGAGACATGGATTTTGGTGTATATGTGCCATTCAGAGGGTGAATGGGCAAGACAAAATATTTAAGTTCCTTTGAAAAGGGTATGGTAAAATGTGCCAGGTGCACCAGTTTGTGTAAAGAACTGCGATGCTGATGGGTTTTCACACTCAACAGTTTCCCATGTGTATCATGAATGGTCCACCACCCAAAGGACATCCAGCCAACTTGACACAACTGTGGGAAGCACTAGGGTCAAAATGGGCCACATCCTTGTGGAATGCTTTCAACACCTTGTGGAGTCCATGCCCTGACAAATTGAGGCTGTTCTGAGAACAAAAATGGAGGGGTGCAACTCAATATCAGGAAGGTGTTCCTAATGTTTTGTACACTCAATGTATAACCACAATGGAAACCTTGGTTATAGTCTATACATACAATGGGAACCTTGGTTGTAGTCTATAACCACAATGGAAGCCCAGGTTGTAGTCTATAAACTTGGTTGTAGTCTATAACCACAATAGGAACCTTGGTTGTAGTCTATAACCACAATGGAAGCCCAGGTTGTAGTCTATAACCTTGGTTGTAGTCTATAACCTTGGTTGTAGTCTATAACCTTGGTTGTAGTCTATAACCACAATGGAAGCCCAGGTTGTAGTCTATAACCACAATGGAAGCCCAGGTTGTAGTCTATAACCACAATGGAAGCCCAGGTTGTAGTCTTGATGCTCCTCCCTGAAGATGCCTCAGGAGAAATTACCAATCTTCCCTCTCTCTGATTTAACTTGTTACTCTACCTCTTGTTTTCCTCTCTCTAGTTGTAATATACAGTTGGTTTACCAAAGCCTCCCCAGTGACAGTTTCATCCATTATTACTGGGAGTTGGTATAGGTCCCTCTTGACAGTTACCCCGTAGTTCAATCCTCACATTTTCTTCCAAAGACCCCCCCTGAGAGAAACCCAAAGTAGTTTCACATCTCTTCATTTTTTTGCATGTCAGATTTCGCCCATTATACTCTGAATGACAAGGAAAACAAAGTGCTCCCTGCTCTAACACTCCCACTCTGTGGTAGCATGTGCTTGTGTCTCCGGGGAGGCTGTGTAGTTGTTGGGTAAAAATCAAAAGGTCTCTCTCAGCTATACAGGCTCCCAACAACAGAAAAAACTGACATTTTAAAGACTAAAACAGGCATCTGGAATGTAGGTTATCTAGGGAGAATGTGTATAAAACATGAAAGTAACAAAGAGAAAACCCCATTCTTCACCGCTCATAGATTAGACCGGACAATTCCAGGTGTATTCTCTTAAATCCTTTCTATTCTATACTGAACAATAGCATGCAACAATTTCAACACTTTTACTGAGTTACAGTTTGTATAAGGAAATCAGTCAATTGAAATAAATTCATTAGGCCTTAATGTATGGATTTCACATGACTGGGCAAGGACGCTCTGGTAGACATTTCTGCAGTCAGCATGCCAATTGCACGTTCCCTCAAAACTTGAGACATCTGTGGCATTTTGGTGTCCTTTTATTGTTCCCAGCACAAGGTGCACCTGTGTAAGGCACATTATGCTTAATCAGCTTCTTAATATGCCACACCTTTCAGGTGGGTGGATTATCTTGGAAAAGGATACATTCTCACCAACAGTGATGTAAACAAATTTGTGCGCAAAATTCTAGAGAAATACGCTATTTGTGCTCATGGAAAATTTCTGGGATCTTTTATTTCAGCTCATGAAACATGGGACCAACACTTTACATGTTGCGTGTATATTTTTGTTCAGTGTATAATAGCTCTCTCTTTAAGGACCTAGACGAAAAACTGTGCTGGCTAAGGAATGAAGTAGAATAAACATTCTCAAGGCATCAAAAGCACCAGATACTTTGAGAAAATTTCTGTAATGAAAACCACTAGAAGTTAAATAAATTAGGATCATTATTATTATTATTAGAGTGCGTAGCATAAGTTCCCTTCCTTTCCGCTACAGTCTAAGATGCCACATTTATTCTGATATATTGCCTCTTTTGTTCATGTGTGCTCTAATGATTTCTCTTAAATTTAACTTGCAAATGTGTTTTGATTACATTCTCTTCAGAATATATTTTAATGATATCACCATAAAGTTTTGGAGCCATGAAAAATTAACTACCCCCAAATCATGTTTCACGAGCACAGCAGTCTAATTAATTGTCAACCAGACAGCCACATATCAATAACAGATTGATTATTCAATCTATCGCTGGATTGCTCCATCTTCTCCTCAGCCATTCAGTGGAGTTCAGAGCAGCCTCAGTTTGTACACAAACAACATAGACACGAGCCAAGTCTTTTTTAGAAAGCCTCTGAGTTAGACGGAGCTTCTGTCATGCCTAAAGACGACCTGGGTTTCATAACAATGGGGTTTGAAAGGCTGTTAGTGTAAACAAACACCAAGCTGTATGTTGACAGCCTCTTATTTAGATTTAGACAGAACCACTGCCACCCGCACAGTGACTTCCTACAATGCCTCGCTAAATCGGTAAACCCCTGCACTAGGAAGTCTCCAGGGAGAGCATAGCACACATCCTCCAATTGCAATATCTTGAAGCCTGGAGATCATGGTGGTTTGGTTCTGGGTGACAGCACACATCACCACTGATAGTCATTTCCTCTGCTTGTGCATGGCACACTGGCAGAATGATTTACAACGAAGTCATGCTATGGACATGACCTTGACTCGTGACTGAGTTGCCAAAGTACAGTGTTTCTACACTTGAATAAGCTGCTTTGCCGATACACTTGGAGTGAAATGAGTGGATCCCAGAAAATAAGCATTTTTTATTTAAACCTTATTTTACCAGGTAAAGTTCACTTACAGTCATGACCTGGAGAATAGTTAAGCTGGGGATGATTAGGTGACCACAATTATATTTATTTTAATTTTACTAGGCAAGTCAGTTAAGAACAAATTATTTTTGTCAATGGCAGCTTAGGAACAGTGGGATAACTGCCTTGTTCAGGGGCAGAACAACAGATCTTTACCTTGTCAGCTCGGGGGTTTGATCCTGAAACCTTCCGGTTACTAGTACAACGCTCTAACCACTCGGCTACATGCCTCCCCATATGCATGGGCATGTCATGAAGAATGATACTTTATTCCCTTTTCTTTCCCCTATTGGCTTTTTATTGGAATTGACTTAGCGGAGGTGGACATAATGTAGGTCTACAGCTTGGTTTATTTGACATCAAAAAGGTGTTTTAATGAATTGCA
This sequence comes from Oncorhynchus mykiss, assembly GCF_057628025.1. Lineage (NCBI taxonomy): Eukaryota > Metazoa > Chordata > Actinopteri > Salmoniformes > Salmonidae > Oncorhynchus > Oncorhynchus mykiss. The sequence goes on from NC_143023.1 coordinate 93,441,572, forward strand.
GAACTTGACCTGACAAGTAAAAATCATCTCCAGCGTATGTTTGACATGTTAATATTTTCGGATTTGTTTTGCGAACTGCCAAGACCTTAATAATTTAACTGCAAACCCATATTTGAGGCTGCATCCCAAATAATTATTCCTAAAGGGAGTTGGTATGAGAGCAGCAGAAGAGAAGGTCCTTATCTGGGTCATGTTGACCAAATGTCTGATATTCATAAAGTGTCTGAGTTGGACTGCTGATCTAGCATCATTTTTTTCCCCATTTAGATCATAATGAAAAGAGATTATATGGACAGTGGGAACCTGATCCAAGATCAGCACTCCTACTAATCTGAGACTGTGTAATATTGTCGGCCCTGATGCTGTATGGTGCCTCTTTTCTCTCTCTTTTTCTACAAAATCACGTTAATTTGTTCTGCAGCTCCAACTGATTAATAAGGATTCGCAATAATTGCCCCTTGAGGTTTTCCGTTCCAACATGAATAATTATTCACAATCTAATATCACAAGATTTGACATTAAACAATCAGAAAAATGTATTATCAATCCACCTTCTACTTTGTTCTGTGATGAAAACATTGTGTCCTCCTTTGACACTGTTTTTATGCATTCAATAAAGCCTTTATAACAGCTACTTAGGCCATTATAACATATGTCATAGGAAAGCATTAACAATATGAACAACGGCATCACATTTTGTGAAGCCAATAATAGATGAGCACTCTGGATAATAAGAAAATCTGTTGTCATGTCAACGGATGTTTTTTTGTTGTTGTAATACAGATATAGTATTCTCCGTGTGAGAGATACAGGAAGAGAGCCAACTCAATACAACATCAGTCAAGTAATGGACGTCCATGTGTAGTCTTGAAAAACAGATTGAAAGGTCCTGCTATGAGTAATTTATTTACACACTTCCATTTAATGGTGACTTAAGAAATCCATTTCCTCCTTATTAAGAAAATAATTACCCCCTTCCTCTTATGAGTTTTTATTCCCTGGAGTTGGTCCTTAATGGAATCAACAACTTGGAGGTCACAAAAGGTTAAAGTCTCTTATTGATTTGAAAGTAATTAACTTGTATAAATATTTAGGAACACTCTAATACGCATCGTTCCAACCCAAAAACAAATCTTTATTAGGAACAGCACTTTTACCATGCGTGGGATATATTTATTTTTAGTTTTGCAATATATAATAAAATATGCCATTTAGCAGACTATTTTATCCAGAGTGACTTACAGTCATGCGTGCAGACATTTTCTGTATGGGTGGACCCGGGAATCAAACCCTGTCGTTGGAAGCGTCATGCTCTACCAACTGATACAGAGGACCAGCTTATATTCATTCATTTTTATTTTCAGATTGGATTCAATTTATCGTTGAACCTCAACCACCCTATTTCAGATTGTCCTCTTCCCTCCCCAACCAGACATAGTGTATTAATTCATATTTGAAGTTATTTTTAAAGTTATTTAGTTTTTAGCGTCCTTAATTGAAACAATAACAAAGTGGTCGCCCCGCCTCCGTTTTGGTCATAACCTGAGGGACGGGCCTGGAGAAAATGTAACAACTCTTCAATAGACAGAACTACGGATGTGAGGACTGACCATCCATCATACCACCATTATAGTTTGAATCATGTTTTGAGGCTATACAGTGTTTGTTTACATTTACTTTGTTTACAAACATTGGAGTAAAACAAGCTTATATTTGGGATTCTGATGGGATAGTTTAGTTGAACTAAACTCATGAGCCCTTTATAAGTTATATTCTTTGAGAATCAATGAGTATATATGATTCATTTAGAAGTCCAAAAATGGATGTGGCAACTAAAGATTCCAGCCTTAAAGTTAACTTAAAGGAAGGATATGTACCACCACAGGGGTGTTTAAATACTCATAAAGTAAATGATGCAGTTAAGGACAGAACGTTATACACAGTTTTCCATCTAATAAAGTAAAATAAAATCATGATTAAATAATATTCAAAGGTATTACCGATATGCTCCCAAATACCACACATTCACCAAAAACACAATCTCTCATTGTATTGTGTTTTTAGGAAAAACCTTGAAAAACGAATAAAAAAAACGTCCTTTAACGTCTTCACATTTGATAATTGAGAGATCTGCCGGTTTGGTGGGAACCACAATATTCCCTCAATTGACAATCTCATCCCTTTCACCAGGTGCTCTGTACCTTCTAATCGCACCTCTTGTCCCATGTCTCCTCTCCTCAAAATCTTCTTACAGCTGCTTTCCTCCCATTCCCATTCCCCCAAACCCAATTCTCCACTGGACACCCGAAAATGTGCAGAAAAGTATTACCAGTAGGAAGCCAATTATACAGTGCTTTCAGAAAGTATTCACACCCCTTGACTTTTTTCACATTTTATTGTGTTGCAGACTGGATTTAAAATGTATTACATTGACATTTGGTCACTGGCCTACACACAATACCCCATAATATCAAAGTGGAATTGTTTTTTCGAAATGTATACAAAGTAATTAAAAAGGTGAAATGTCTTGAGTCAATAAGTATTCAACCCCTTTGTTATGGCAAGCCTGAATAAGTTCAGGAGTAAAAATGTGCTTAACAAGTCACATGGACTCACTATGTGCAATTAGTGTTACATTTTTTTTATGACTACCTCATTTCTATACCCCACACATACAATTCTCTGTAAGGTCCCTCAGTTGAGCAATGGATTTCAAAGACAGATTCAACCTCAAATACCAGGGAGGTTTTCCAATGCCTCGCAAAGGGCACCCATTGGGTGATGGGTAAACGTTTTCAAAAGCAGCGATTGAAAATCCCTTTGAGAATGCTGAAGTTATTAATTACACTTCGGATGGCGTATCAATACACCCTGTCTCTACAAAGATACATGGATACTTCCTAACTTAGTTGCTGGAAAGGAAGGAAAGCGCCCAGGGATTTCATCATGAGGCCAATGATGACTTTAAAACAATTACAGAGTGTAACGGTTTTCTTCCGTCAAAAGAGAGGACCAAAATGCAGCGTGGTTAGAGTTCATGGTTTTTAATAAGAGAAACTAAACATGAACACAATTACAAAACAACAAACGTGGCAAAACCCGAAACAGTCCTATCTGGTGCAGAGAACACAGAGACAGGAAACTCCTCGAATGTCTCAATCTCCCCTCCATTCACTCTCCTCCAATTTGTCCAATAACTCCTCCACATTCTCAGACGCACACCTCAACTTCGCCGACTGCTCTGATTCCATCCTTGGCTCCTCACGGTAAACAGGGGGAGTTGGCTCAGGTCTGACTCCGCCACACTCTCCCTGTGCCCCCCCAAGACATTTTTGGGGCTGTCTCTCGGGCTTCCATCCGCGCCGGCGTGCTGCCTCCTCATACCAGCGCCTCTCCTGCTGCTGCCTGTTACCACGCCGCTTGGTCCTTTTGTGGTGGGTGATTCTGTAACGTTTTTCTTCTGTCGAAAGAGAGGAGGACCAAAATGCAGCGTGGTTAGAGTTCATGATTTTTAAGAGAAACTAAACATGAACACAATTACAAAACAACAAACGTGGCAAAACCCGAAACAGTCCTATCTTGTGCAGAGAACACAGAGACAGGAAACAACAACCCACAAAATACCCAAAGAACATGGCTGCCTAAATATGGTTCCCATTCAGAGACAACGACAGACAGCTGCCTGTAATTGAGAACCAATCTAGGCAACCATAGACATACAAAACTACCTAGAAAGGAAACAGCCCCATAAACATACAAAGCCCCTAGACCAGACGAAAAAAACACATAAATCCCCCATGTCACACCCTGACCTAACCAAAATAAAGAAAACAAAAATAGTTAAGGCCAGGGCGTGACAGTACACCCCCACCCTCCTCGGTCTCTCTCTTGTCTCTCTGTCTCTCTGTCTCCTCGGTCTCTCTGTCTCCTCGGTCTCTCTGTTGTCTCTTTCTCTCCTCTGACTCCTGGCCGCACACCTAAAACCATTGGGGAGGGTCTGGGTGTGCGTCTGTCCACGGTGGCGGCTCTGGCGCGGGACGTGGACCCCACTCCACCATAGTCTTAGTCCGCTTTAGTCTCTTCCTAGGAACGGCGACCCTCGCCGCCGACCTAGGATTGGCAACCCTACTAAAGGGCCCCACTCCACTAAACAAACTCCTCCGGACTGAGGGGTAGCTCAGGACTGAGGGGTAGCTCAGGCTGACTGACGGCTCTGGCAGCTTCTGGCTGACTGACGGCTCTGTCGGCTCATGGCAGACTGGCAGCTCCTTGCAGACTGGCGGGCGGCTCTGGCGGCTCCTTGCAGACTGGCGGGCGGCTCTGGCGGCTCCTTGCAGACTGGCGGGCGGCTCTGGCGGCTCCTTGCAGACTGGCGGGCGGCTCTGGCGGCTCCTTGCAGACTGGCGGGCGGCTCTGGCGGCTCCTTGCAGACTGGCGGGCGGCTCTGGCGGCTCCTTGCAGACTGGCGGGCGGCTCTGGCGGCTCCTTGCAGACTGGCGGGCGGCTCTGGCGGCTCCTTGCAGACTGGCGGGCGGCTCTGGCGGCTCCTTGCAGACCGGCGGGCGGCTCTGGCGGCTCCTTGCAGACAGGCAGGAGACTCTAGCAGCTCTGGACAGGCGGGAGACTCTAGCAGCTCTGGACAGGCGGGAGGCTCTAGCAGCTCTGGACAGGCGGGAGGCTCTAGCAGCTCTGGACAGGCGGGAGGCTCTAGCAGCTCTGGACAGGCGGGAGGCTCTAGCAGCTCTGGACAGGCGGGAGGCTCTAGCAGCTCTGGACAGGCGGGAGGCTCTAGCAGCTCTGGACAGGCGGGAGGCTCTAGCAGCTCTGGACAGGCGGGAGACTCTAGCAGCTCTGGACAGGCGGGAGACTCTAACAGCTCTGGACAGGCGGGAGACTCTAACAGCTCTGGACAGGCGGGAGACTCTAGCAGCTCTGGACAGGCGGGAGACTCTAGCAGCTCTGGACAGGCGGGAGACTCTAGCAGCTCTGGACAGGCGGGAGACTCTAGCAGCTCTGGACAGGCGGGAGACTCTAGCAGCTCTGGACAGGTGAGGCGCACTGTAGGCCTGGTGCGTGGTGCCGGCACTGGTGGTACTGGGCCGAGGACACGCACCTCAGGGCGAGTGCGGGAAGGAGGAACAGGGAGTAGTGGGGTCTAGACACACACAGGAAGCCTGGTGCGGGGTGCCGGCACTGGTGGTACTGGGCCGAGGATACGTACCTCAGAGCGAGTGCGGGGAGCAGGAACAGAACACCCCGGGTTGTGAAGGTACTCTGGAGACCTGGTGTGTATAGCCGGCATCAATTGTTCCGGAGCTTTAACACATGTTTCAGGATGAGTACTAGGAACTGACACATGTGGCATCAGACAGCTAACACGCTCCTCAGGGCGAATGTCGTGCATACTACGCCAAACCAACAGCTCTCTCTCTTCACTCTCCTCCAATTTTATCAACAACTCCTCGAATGTCTCATAATCTCCCCTCCATTCACTCTCCTCCAATTTGTCCAATAACTCCTCCACATTCTCAGACGCACACCTCAACTTCGCCGACTGCTCTGATTCCATCCTTGGCTCCTCACGGTAAACAGGGGGAGTTGGCTCAGGTCTGACTCCGCCACACCTTTCCTGTGCCCCCCCAAGACATTTTTGGGGCTGTCTCTCGGGCTTCCATCCGCGCCGGCGTGCTGCCTCCTCATACCAGCGCCTCTCCTGCTGCTGCCTGTTACCACGCCGCTTAGTCCTTTTGTGGTGGGTGATTCTGTAACGTTTTTCTTCTGTCGAAAGAGAGGAGGACCAAAATGCAGCGTGGTTAGAGTTCATGGTTTTTAAGAGAAACTAAACATGAACACAATTACAAAACAACAAACGTGGCAAAACCCGAAACAGTCCTATCTTGTGCAGAGAACACAGAGACAGGAAACAACAACCCACAAAATACCCAAAGAACATGGCTGCCTAAATATGGTTCCCATTCAGAGACAACGACAGACAGCTGCCTGTAATTGAGAACCAATCTAGGCAACCATAGACATACAAAACTACCTAGAAAGGAAACAGCCCCATAAACATACAAAACCCGACAAAACACATAAATCCCCCATGTCACACCCTGACCTAACCAAAATAATAAAGAAAACAAAGATAACTAAGGCCAGGGCGTGACACAGAGTTTAATGTGATAGGAGAACACCGAGGAGGGATCAACAACATTGTATTTACTCCACAATACTAACCTAATTGACAGAGTGAAAAGAAGGAAACAGGCATCCTGTTTGCAACAAGGCACTAAAGTAATACTTCAATAAATGTGGCAAAGCAATTAATGTTTTGTTCTGAATACAAAGTGTCTGTTTGGGGCAAATCCAATACAACACATTACTGAGTACCACTCTCCATATTTTCAAGAATAATGGTGGCTGCATTATGTATGCTTGTAATCATTAAGGACTAGGGAGTCTTTCAGGATAAAAATAAATGGAATGGAGCTAAGCAGAGGCAAAATCCTAGAGGAAAATCTGGTTCAGTCTGTTTTCCAGCAGACATCAGAATATGAAATCAGCTTCGCCAGGACAATAAGCTAAAACACAAGGCGAAATCTACACTGGAGTTGCTTTCCAAGAAGACAGTGAATGTTCCTGTGTAGCCGTGTTACAGTTATCACTTAAATCTGATTGAAAATCTATGGCAAGGCCTGAAAATAGTTGCCTAGCAATGATCAACAAATGTTGCACAATCCAGCTGTGGAAAGATCTTAAGATACTTACCCAGAAAGACTCGTGACTGTAATCAATAGCAAATGTGATTCTACAAAGTATTGACTCAGGGGTGTGAATATTTACTGTATATAAATGAGATATTTCTATATTTAATTTTCAATACATTTTTTAAAAACCTAAAAACATGTTTCCACTTTGTCATTATGGGTTATTGTGTGTAGATGGGTGAGAATAAAGAAATGTAATCCATATTGAATTCAGGCTGTGGAATAAGTCAAGGGGTATGAATACTTTCTGAAGACACTGTAGATCATGTCTCAAACCACTATACATATGACACCCCTAAAGTATTATCCTGGAAAGGTTTTTTGTTGAACGCAACTAAGTATGTGATCAGTCAAGTTATCTTTTTGTCCACATACCAGCAGCTTACCCAAAGGGTTAAATACTGGTTCTAAGTTTAGCTAGCTCAGCAAGTTCTGAGTTGGTAGATTCAAAACAAGGTCCCAGACATACGATAGCTGAGATCTTACATTGCTGACGTCTTCAAAGTATACCATCATATAGACAATATGCAAGCTGCTCACTGAGTGTTAGGTGGTTTAGAGAGCAGGTCTGATTTAAGGTGCTCACTGAGTGTTAGGTGGTTTAGAGAGCAGGTCTGATTTAAGCAGCTCACTAAGTGTTACTTATTTATATTTATCTGTTATTTTACCAGGTAAGTTGACTGAGAACACATTCTCATTTAAGGCAACAACCTCAGGAATAGTTACAGGATGAATGAGCCAATTGTAAACTGGGGATTCTTCGGTGACCGTGATGGTTTGAGGGCCAGATTGGGAATTTAGCCAGGGTTAACACCCCTACTCTTACAATAACTGCCATGGGATCGTTAATGACCTCATAGAGTCAGGACACCCGTTTAACATTCCACCCGAAAGACGGCACCCTTCACAGGGAATTGTCCCCAATCACTGGCCTGGGGTATTTGGGATATTTTTTAGACCAGAGGAAAGGGGGCCTCCTACTTGCCCTCCAACACCACTTCCAGCAGCATCTGGTCTCCCATCCAGGGACTGACCAGGACCAACCCTGCTTAGCTTCAGAAGCAAACCAGCAGTGGTATGCAGGGTGGTATGCTGCTGGCTGGTGATAGGTGGTGTAGAGAGTAGATCTGATTTAAACTGCTCACTGAGTGTTAGGTGATGTAGAGAGCAGGTCTGATCCAACCAATAGCATCCATCAGACCAGAGCCTGTATTCATGCAGCTAGGTTCTAGCACTCTTACTCTGTGATGCTTTATGAATACAGGCCCTGAATCAGCATTCTAAGGGTTGGGAGGTACTACAGGCCCTGAATCAGCATTCTAAGGGTTGGGAGGTACTACAGGCCCTGAATCAGCATCATATGGGTTGGGAGGTACTACAGGCCCTGAATCAGCATTCTAAGGGTTGGGAGGTACTACAGGCCCTGAATCAGCATCATAAGGGTTGGGAGGTACTACAGGCCCTGAATCAGCATCATAAGGGTTGGGAGGTACTACAGGCCCTGAATCAGCATCATAAGGGTTGGGAGGTACTACAAGCCCTGAATCAGCATCATAAGGGTTGGGAGGTACTACAGGCCCTGAATCAGCATCATAAGGGTTGGGAGGTACTACAGGCCCTGAATCAGCATCATAAGGGTTGGGAGGTACTACAGGGCCTGAATCAGCATCATAAGGGTTTGGAGGTACTACAGGGCCTGAATCAGCATCATAAGGGTTGGGAGGTACTACAGGGCCTGAATCAGCATCATAAGGGTTGGGAGGTACAACAAGCCCTGAATCAGCATCATAAGGGTTGGGAGGTACTACAGGCCCTGAATCAGCATCATAAGGGCTGGGAGGTACTACAGGCCCTGAATCAGCATCATAAGGGTTGGGAGGTACTACAGGCCCTGAATCAGCATTCTAAGGGTTGGGAGGTACAACAAGCCCTGAATCAGCATTCTAAGGGTTGGGAGGTACAACAAGCCCTGAATCAGCATCATAAGGGTTGGGAGGTACTACAGGCCCTGAATCAGCATCATAAGGGTTGGGAGGTACTACAGGCCCTGAATCAGCATCATAAGGGTTGGGAGGTACTACAAGCCCTGAATCAGCATCATAAGGGTTGGGAGGTACTACAGGCCCTGAATCAGCATCATAAGGGTTGGGAGGTACTACAGGCCCTGAATCAGCATCATAAGGGTTGGGAGGTACTACAAGCCCTGAATCAGCATCATAAGGGTTGGGAGGTACTACAGGCCCTGAATCAGCATCATAAGGGTTGGGAGGTACTACAGGGCCTGAATCAGCATCATAAGGGTTGGGAGGTAATACAGGGCCTGAATCAGCATCATAAGGGTTGGGAGGTACAACAAGCCCTGAATCAGCATCATAAGGGTTGGGAGGTACTACAGGCCCTGAATCAGCATCATAAGGGCTGGGAGGTACTACAGGCCCTGAATCAGCATCATAAGGGTTGGGAGGTACTACAGGCCCTGAATCAGCATCATAAGGGTTGGGAGGTACTACAGGCCCTGAATCAGCATTCTAAGGGTTGGGAGGTACAACAAGCCCTGAATCAGCATTCTAAGGGTTGGGAGGTACAACAAGCCCTGAATCAGCATCATAAGGGTTGGGAGGTACTACAGGCCCTGAATCAGCATCATAAGGGTTGGGAGGTACTACAGGCCCTGAATCAGCATCATAAGGGTTGGGAGGTACTACAGGCCCTGAATCAGCATCATAAGGGTTGGGAGGTACTACAAGCCCTGAATCAGCATCATAAGGGTTGGGAGGTACTACAGGCCCTGAATCAGCATCATAAGGGTTGGGAGGTACTACAGGCCCTGAATCAGCATCATAAGGGTTGGGAGGTACTACAGGCCCTGAATCAGCATCATAAGGGTTGGGAGGTACTATAGGCCCTGAATCAGCATTCTAAGGGTTGGGAGGTACTACAGGCCCTGAATCAGCATCATAAGGGTTGGGAGGTACTACAGGCCCTGAATCAGCATCATAAGGGTTGGGAGGTACTACAAGCCCTGAATCAGCATCATAAGGGTTGGGAGGTACTACAGGCCCTGAATCAGCATTCTAAGGGTTGGGAGGTACTACAGGCCCTGAATCAGCATCATAAGGGTTGGGAGGTACTACAGGCCCTGATATACATATCTCATGGTTAGTGCTATCTAGAATCCTTGGGACGTCCCTACCCTTAATTCTAACCTTAACCCCTACCCCAACCATAACCATAACCCTTGCCTAAACCTACCCTTAACAATTTTACATTTCAACCTCAATGGGGTAATTATTCACTCCTATGGCCTATTTATTGCCTACCTCCTCATGCCTTTTGCACACACTATATATTTACTTCCTTTTCTCTACTGTTTGTGTTATTGGCTTGTTTATTGTTTACTCCATGTGTAACTCTGTGTTGTTGTCTGTGTCACACTGCTTTGCTTTATCTGGGCCATTTCGCATTTGCTAATGAGGATTTGTTCTCAACTAGCCTACCTGGTTAAATAAAGGTGAAATAAAACATTTTAAAAAATAAAAACATCAGTGTTGTGACATCCCGCGGATCCCAGATAGCACAAACACATTCCCAGCTTGCATCCTCAATAAGGTAATTCTGGGAATATGGATCTCTGATAATCAGAAAAGGAAGTGTTAATTTCTAATTATATATATTCTTAAGATACTGTGTTCAACCAATGTCCTAACAGCTCTACACTGTATGTTTTTGTAATTAAGATGCAGGGAGTCAGGAAGCAGGTGCATTTAATCAGAACGAACATAGAGAGACTAAACAAACAAGAGATGCATCTGAAAATGAACACAGAAATAATGCTGCCTGATGGGTGATAACAATGGAGTGCAAGATAAAGGGGGAGTAATCAGGGAAGTGATTACTTCCAGGTGTGCCTAAAGATGAGGCGCAGGTGTGCGTAATGATGGTTTGTAATGATGGTTTGCCAGGACCGGTGGTTAGTAGACCTGAGAGGGGGATCGAGATTAGAGGTGACAGTTTTGATACATCAAGGCTTTCTTACTCAGAATGTAATATTGGTCACATTTGTATGTGGGGAATGAAGTTAAATATCAAGGTATCAATTCACTTTCGGGGAAATTTTGCAGTAATGAATTTTGCAATTATTTAAAATAATTTTGTCTATACACATTGGAATAGTCCCTTTTACGGACAAGGCCCGTACAAAACGTCCTATAACCAGTGTTTATACAATGTGATATGACTAATAGGTGTCGGAAACCTTCAAATAACTGTAAGTCATGGTAATTACCTTTTTTTTAAACTATCTCAGCATATCTATTCTTCAAGAACCCTTTTTTAAAAACCAGATTGGTCATTATGAAAGACACTCTGAGACATTGTAGCACAGGGGTATTGTCATTAAACCCTCACAGGCTCTGAGCAGAGAACTTGAATTTTTGATGAAAAACGGATTAAAAAAATTAACCTGGCTGGTCTACTGTAGCTGAGAATCTCTGATGGTACGCAAATGACGATGTGAAGTGAAGTTTTGGCTCTCAGTCATGTTGTACCCCCATGGCCATTTCTGGACCCAAAGTGAACTCCAGTCAGAAAAAAGTTCAGTCAGAACAGGAGTGATGATTGGACCAAACCTCTAGTTCTGAACTTTACATCACCAATGGGATTGGTAGAAACAGTAGTTCTTAGATCATCCCCCCACCTGGGGTCTGCTCTGCTCCTTGCTGGATATCAACACCATACCGCAGAGTCCTGCAAGCTGTGCTGCAGTATGATGCAACTTTTAAATGAGGACCCACTGTGCAGATGGTGGCCTTTGATCAAATCACTGACTGATCAGTCAAAACAAACAGCAACATGGTCCCAGAGGGAGAGTCCCAAAGGGCACCTATTCCCCATGTAGTGCACTACTGTTTACCAGGGCACAGAGGATTAATAGGGTTCCATTTGTGACCCGGACAGAGTCAACGAGTCAACGATTTCCAGACTTCCAGACGATTTCCACACCTACATTTAAAACAGACCTGCCAGGATGATCCTACCACCCTGTCCCACCTCCCAGAGACCTGCCAGGATGATCCTACCACCCTGTCCCACCTCCCAGAGACCTGCCAGGATGATCCTACCACCCTGTCCCACCTCCCAGAGACCTGCCAGAATGATCCTACCACCTTGTCCCACCCCACAGAGACCTGCCGGGATGATCCTACAACCCTGTCCCACCCCCCCAGAGACCTGCCGGGATGATCCTACCACCCTGTCCCACCACCCAGAGACCTGCCAGGATGATCCTACCACCCTGTACCATCTCCCAGAGACCTGCTAGGATGATCCTACCACCCTGTCCCACCCCCCCAGAGACCTGCCGGGATGATCCTACAACCCTGTCCCACCCCCCCAGAGACCTGCCAGGATGATCCTACCACCCTGTCCCACCCCCCCAGAGACCTGCCAGGATGATCCTCCCACTCTATCCTACCCCCAGAGGTGGTACATTTCAATAATACCAGGCTTGGTGGTTGTAATGTAATTTATACTGTTTGATCATCATTATCCTGTTACCATTGTCTACTATCAACATGTAACCTATTATGCTAAATCTCTTTAGAGCCCAAGGACAGTGTACGCTCCAAATGTACGTTTGGAAGTGTACGTTCCAAATGGCACCATATTCCCTATGTAGTGCACTACTTCTGACCACAGCCAATGAGGCTCTTGTCAAAAGCAGTGCACTATATAGGGAATATGGTGCCATTTGGGACCCAGGCTAAGACGAGGACGGAGAATTATTCAACAATTCCATCTGCATATTTTGTACCTGTTCACACTGACGTATGAATGGCCATCGTCTGAGGTGTTTTACTTGAGGTTTATGTCGAAGTGGATGATTGTATTCATGGTAATCCTAGCTTTTAGATCACAATAGAATGTATGGACTATTCTCCCAAGTCTCAATTACACACTTTTTGGCATCAAACACATTCAGGAAATTCATATTCTACTGTACTCTTGTTGTTGAAATGTATGTGCTGTTTTAGTGCTGGGTATCTGATCGCAGTAGAGGTTCTATGTTTGTGTTACAGTTCTATGTTATTGTTATTCAACACAATCAAAAAGATTGTTGGTGAGAATAAAAATGTCACCCCAAAACAAAAAAATTGTGTGAACAATTTTGAAAATCTTTAAATCTTTATAAAACAAGGTCTGTATGTTTTCCTGCTCCCTGTGTCACCCTGTTCTACATAGCTGATATTTGCTACTATGGCCTATTTATTGCCTTACCTCCTCACGCCATTTGCACACACTGTATATAGACTTTTTTTCTATTGTGTTATTGACTTGTATCGCACTTCTTTGCTTTACCTTGGCCAGGTCGCAGTTGTAAATGAGAACTTGTTCTTAATTGGTCTACCTGGTTAAATAAAGGTCAAATAAATAAAATAACTACAAAATGGAGGAGTTTATTCCAGTGGGGCTCAGGACTGTATCTGACTCATATATTGTTCCTGTATGATTCAGCTCAGGACTGTATCTGACTCATATATTGTTCCTGTATGATTCAGCTCAGGACTGTATCTGACTCATATATTGTTCCTGTGTGATTCAGCTCAGGACTGTATCTGACTCATATATTGTTCCTGTGTGATTCAGCTCAGGACTGTATCTGACTCATATATTGTTCCTGTGTGATTCAGCTCAGGACTGTATCTGACTCATATATTGTTCCTGAGTGATTCAGCTCAGGACTGTATCTGACTCATATATTGTTCCTGAGTGATTCAGCTCAGGACTGTATCTGACTCATATATTGTTCCTGTGTGATTCAGCTCAGGACTGTATCTGACTCATATATTGTTCCTGTGTGATTCAGCTCAGGACTGTATCTGACTCATATATTGTTCCTGTGTGATTCAGCTCAGGACTGTATCTGACTCATATATTGTTCCTGTGTGATTCAGCTCAGGACTGTATCTGACTCATATATTGTTCCTGTGTGATTCAGCTCAGGACTGTATCTGACTCATATATTGTTCCTGAGTGATTCAGCTCAGGACTGTATCTGACTCATATATTGTTCCTGTGTGATTCAGCTCAGGACTGTATCTGACTCATATATTGTTCCTGTATGATTCAGCTCAGGACTGTATCTGACTCATATATTGTTCCTGTGTGATTCAGCTCAGGACTGTATCTGACTCATATATTGTTCCTGAGTGATTCAGCTCCTCAAACTTAATGCGGACTTGGGAACATTCCAGAGAGGATGCTGTAATAAAATCATGACCTACTGTATATTGGGACTTGATAACGTGTAAGAGTAGAATTTGGAGGAACACAGTTCTCATGCTGAAATCATATTCCCATTTAAAAAGGAGTTTTCCAGGGTGAATTCTAGGTATTTACATTGATGAGATCCCAGGAGGGTTGTACCTTCCAATCGCATCACTTATTCAATGGGATCACATAGGAAAAAATACCTTTTCATAATTCTACCCCTGTATTCAATATTGTAGCCTACTGTACTGGAGCTTTGCCTGACTGCTGTCCTCTGTTGACGCCTTGAGGGCCTTTCTTCCATTCTGGCTTGACTTCTTGGAGGTTTTGCTCATTGATTAGAACTATTGATGAGAAACGGTTGGTCAATCAGGGTGAGTGGACTCGGCCATTCATTTTCATTAGTCATTCACGTCTCACGCCTGCACAGGGATGGAGGGGGAAGAGACCATCTGTGAGGCTCTGTGAGATCATTAATAGCAGTCCTCTCTCCACGGCTTTGGGTTTATATTATGAAGGGTCTTGTTGATTTAGATTTTCCTGTGAAATGTAAACACGAACATACAAGATATTCCACCTGATTTGCCATGTATCATAATCAAAATGTGGTAAACCATTGCAGTCACAGGGAATATCTGTCTTGCAATTTTGTAGTTTGACAGAAAATACCAATAGGGTTTATTGAGGCTTCTCTAATTTTCCTCCACAGACACATGTATCCTTTCTTGACCTCCTGATGTTTCCTGAGTAAGAATAGACAGGTTGATTTAAACGATATCTCTGAATCCTCCTCTTTCTCCTTCACTGGGTCTCGGCTAACAACAAATTATAACTCCTGTCTCCTCCTGGAATTTCAATGGGTTCATTATTTGCCGATGCTCCATTTTCCTTCATCCGTCCCTAATTATTCTTTATTCAAAATGTACCTTTTGGCTGTCTGACAGTCACTGAAAGTAGTGGAACATGTAGTCTATTCACGAAGGGTTTTAATATTTCCCTTTCATTTTCCAGTTGGTAAATCCAGTTCAGAGAGGTTTTTAATGGGATAATGGTGTTGTAATGGAGCTTATACTCTGTAGTGACACTGGCTGTGGATCACTCTGATGTTACACTGCCGTACAGGAGTAGTAGTGTGATCTACTGAGCAGTTCGTTAGAAATGCCACATGAAGGCACTTTTGAGTGAAAACACACACTGGTCTCAGTGATCATGTGGTTAAATGGCACTGATCTGAGAATGTGAATACACAGTGTTAAAGCGTAATGATTTCATGACACTTGAAAGAGAATGATTCATGCCAGATGTAAAAATAAATGTAAAAAATAACTTGTTAGGTAGTGGATATGGCGTTGAGTGATGGGTGTTTTCCTGTTTTTCAGCAGCAGAGGAATATATTGAGTCTGAAGTAATATATACAGTACACTATCAACTATGAGAGCAAACAAAATATACACTTCCTTCCTCGTGCTTTCAATAATTTATCTTCTGAAAAGCCCCATTTACTTGGTAGACTAACTTTCACCATACCACACAGTCATGCCCTAACATAGATAATATACTGCATTATTACGGCGTAGCAACATGTTTTATAATGCATTTAATGCACTATTGATATGGGCTTCATAGAATGTCTTACCAAATTATTTCACCACAGATATAGGTCATGCGGAGAAGACCCAAAGGGCTGAGCGCTACCCAGTGTAGCAGTGAAGGAACCCAACCCACGTATTCCAGCAGGTTCCATCTGTTTCCAGGTTGTTACCAGAGCTGTGCTATCAGATTTGCAGGCATGTATAATTCTGACTGGTGCCGTTCCCTGTCCCACAGCTGCAGAGGGGCCTGTCAGTAAATGAGTAGACACAGGAGTAGGGTACAGGACAGCTGGCTGTCCCGGACTACAGGCTATGGATGGGGGTTTGAAATAATATCAGCAATTTCTCTGGATATTTGAAATACACAAGTTTTCTATTGTTTTACTCAAGTTTCTAACCTGAGCACTGCTGCGCGAGGGAGAGGCAGAGGCTGGCGTTCTATTGCTGCAGCTGCGGAGGTGCTGGTGAGATGGGAACGAGCAGACGGAGCCAGAGAGAGAGAGACGCAACTTGGCTACAGTCAAAAACAACCTAACACCTAACATGTAGCAGCAACCATGTTATTTATCATGTTACATAACAGTGCCTGTCTTGACTGAAGTAGTCTGAAGTAGTCTAAATGTTGAGATAGCCTGCTAGCCTGCCCAATGTAAAGCCATTCTGCTGCTAGTGGAGTGATTTGTTAGATGTGTGAAAATCTAAATATGTGGACATTGTATACCCTAATTGAGGCCACATTTGGCACTTTCTCCCCAGAGATTGATGATGGAAAATGTTGTGGGATGGTGTTACTAGACCAGAAAGACTTAGATACCATAGACCACCAGATACTACTCTACAAGCTAAGGGCCCTAGGTTTTAGCAGCATAGCAGTAGAGTAGTTCAAGTCATATCTGGCAGGAAGGTATCAGAGTGTGGATGTCAATGGCACCGTTGTTATATGCAAGGTTAATCGGCTGTGGAGTGCCACAAGGAAGTGTTTTAGGGCCACTACTCTTCCTGTTATTATATACTTTTACATGAAATCAGCTTGTTGCTGTCCACTGTTGTTATATGTATATGGTCTCTCACAGAGACAAGAGGATGGTTGAGAGCTCTTAGTGCAGAAATGACGAGTGACTGGCTGTCGGACATATGCTGTGTCTTCATTTGGGGGAAAACGGGAGTCCCTTTTATTTGGCTCTAAGATTATTTTAGTTAAATCACCAGACAAGCACTGTTTTAAGTACAGTACAGTGCCTTCAGAAAGTATTGACACCCTCTTAACTTTTTTCATTTTTTGGGGTGTTACAGCATGCATTTAAAATTACTTAAATAGAGCATTTTTGTCACTGGCCTACACACAATACCCCATAATGTCAAAGTGGAATTTTGTTTTTCAAAATTTTTGCTAATTGATTAAAGATGAAACACTGAAATTAGTCAATAAGTATTCATCCCCTTTGTTATATCTCCTACAGGGAGGAGGTGAGGGCCCTCGGAGTGTGGTGTCAGGAAAACAACCTCACACTCAACGTCAACAAAACTAAGGAGATGATTGTGGACTTCAGGAAACAGCAGAGGGAACACCCCCCTATCCACATCGATGGAACAGTAGTGGAGAGGGTAGCAAGTTTTAAGTTCCTCGGCATACACATCACAGACAAACTGAATTGGTCCACTCACACAGACAGCATCGTGAAGAAGGCGCAGCAGCGCCTCTTCAACCTCAGGAGGCTGAAGAAATTCGGCTTGTCACCAAAAGCACTCACAAACTTCTACAGATGCACAATCGAGAGCATCCTGGCGGGCTGTATCACCGCCTGGTATGGCAACTGCACCGCCCTCAACCGTAAGGCTCTCCAGAGGGTAGTGAGGTCTGCACAACGCATCACCGGGGGCAAACTACCTGCCCTCCAGGACACCTACACCACCCGATGTCACAGGAAGGCCATAAAGATCATCAAGGACATCAACCACCCGAGCCACTGCCTGTTCACCCCGCTATCATCCAGAAGGCGAGGTCAGTACAGGTGCATCAAAGCTGGGACCGAGAGACTGAAAAACAGCTTCTATCTCAAGGCCATCAGACTGTTAAACAGCCACCACTAACACTGAGTGGCTGCTGCCAACACACTGACACTGACTCAACTCCAGCCACTTTAATAATGGGAATTGATGGGAAATGATGTAAATATATCACTAGCCACTTTAAACAATGCTACCTTATATAAATGTTACTTACCCTACATTATTCATCTCATATGCATACGTATATACTGTACTCTATATCATCGATGGTATCCTTATGTAATACATGTATCACTAGCCACTTTATACTATACTATGCCACTTTGTTTACATACTCATCTCATTTGTACATACTGTACCCGATACCATCTACTGTATCTTGCCTATGCTGCTCTGTACCATCACTCATTCATATATCCTTATGTACATATTCTTTATCCCCTTACACTGTGTACAAGACAGTAGTTTTGGAATTGTTAGTTAGATTACTTGTTATTACTGCATTGTCGGAACTAGAAGCACAAGCATTTCGCTACACTCGCATTAACATCTGCTAACCATGTGTATGTGACAAATAAAATTTGATTTGATTTGATTTGATTTGATTATCAAGCCTAAACAAGTTCAGGAGTAAAAATGTGCTTAACAAGTCACATAATAGTGTTTAACATGATTTTTGAATAACTACCTCATCTCTGTACCCCACACATACAATAATCTGTAAGATTCCTCAGTTGAGCAGTGAATTTCAAACCACGGATTCAACCACAAAGACCAGGGACGTTATCCAATGTCTCGCAAAGAAGGGCACCATTCTTTGCCTTGCAAAGAAGCAGACATTGAAAATCCTTTTGAGCATGATGAAGTTATTAATTACACTTTGGATGGTGTATCAATACACCCAGTCACTACAGAGATACAGACGTCCTCCCTAACTCAGTTTCCGGAGAGGAAGGAAACCACTCAGGGATTTTACCATGAGGCCAATGGTGACTTTAAAACAGTTACAGAGTTGAATGGCTGTGATAGGAGAAAACTGAGGATGGATCCACAACATTGTAGTTACTCCTCAATACTCAATACTATTCCAAAACATGCATCCTGTTTGCAACAAGACACTAAAGTAATACTGAAAAGAATGTGTCAAAGCAAATAACATTTTGTCCTGAATACAAAGTGTTATGTTTGGGTCAAATCGAATACAACACTTTACTGAGGACCACTCTCCATATTTTCAAGCATGGTGGTGACTACAAGCATACCCATAACATGATGCAATCATTAAGGACTGTTAGTGCAGCCTCACTTTGACTATGCATGCACTACCTGGTACAGTAGCTCCCCTAAGTTCAAGAACAATTCTGAATCTTAGCCCTCGGAGCTGTGCTTGACCCTTCTCAGCTTCGTGAACTACAGTGGTTATCAGTTGATAAAAAAGGTCATTTAGCTGAAGCTGGGATTGGCCCATATATTTGTGTATGGTATAGTCCCCCAGTATTTTACTAGGTACTCTCATTCCTACACCATGAGAGGCAGTGCCGCAATTTTTGTGCCATGACGATTCAAGAGTGGTGCTGGCCAGAACAGGTTTTATATATGGCAGTGGTAGAGTGGAACAAATTCTGCTGCTAGTGGACTGATTTGTTAGATGTGTAAATTTGCTTTTATTGTATAAATCTAAATATTGTGTATGGTTGAACGTATGGCACACAGTGCCCATGTTACTTGTTTTGCCCTGCAGCCACTTGCCTAGCAATAGAGGTCCACAATAGAAACGAGTCTTGGACATTTCGTGTATATAATCCTCAGCAATTATGGTACATGTATTGGCTGCCTAGTGTGGCTTCTTTATGTATTTTAAATAGTCAAATCAAATTTTAAACTCTCAAACCTGTCGGTTGATCGTTGCAGCCAACTCCATCTCATTTCGCTAACTTTTAATTCCGTAGTGTTGGTCCATCTTGCACTACATTAATTCCGTAGTGTTGGTCCACTTGCACTACATTAATTCCGTAGTGTTGGTCCACTTGCACTACATTAATTCCGTAGTGTTGGTCCACTTGCACTACATTAGTTCTGTAGTGTTGGTCCATCTTGCACTACATTAATTCCGTAGTGTTGGTCCATCTTGCACTACATTAATTCTGTAGTGTTGGTCCACTTGCACTACATTAATTCCGTAGTGTTGGTCCGTCTTGCATTGAATTAGTTCTGTAGTGTTGGTCCATCTTGCACTACATTAATTCCGTAGTGTTGGTCCATCTTGCACTACATTAATTCCGTAGTGTTGGTCCATCTTGCATTGAATTAGTTCTGTAGTGTTGCATTCCATTAGTTGGTCCATTTTAGCATTGCATTAGTGAATTCCACTTGCTACACTCTGAGCCTCTTTGCATGCCTCTTTGCCGCTGTCATAAAAACATAGAAAATATGTTTTATTAAATTAGTCATTTGAAATGTCATGTATGTAACAATGTCACGTGGATATTTACATTTATTTTTCGCAAAAATGAATAATCACACTAGCATTTGAATACTAACGTCCGTACGGATATTCGAATAACCGTGCGCATCCCTACTACAGGCCCAACAGAACAGCCCACCAAGGTCTCAATGGACAGCATAACCTCTGCAGATACAGACAGAAGCCGAGGCAGAGACACTGACAAAGCCATCACCACAGCCACTGCTTCTTCCTCTGCCTCATCCCGAGTGGTGCAGCGGTCTAAGGCACAGCACCACAATGCTAGAGGCGTCACTGTAGACCCTGGTTCGATTCCAGGCTGTATCACAACCGGCTGTGATCTGGAGTCCCATAGGGCGGCGCACAATTGGCCCAGCATTGTCTGGGTTAGTGTTTGGTCGGGGTAGGCCGTCATTGTATATAATAATTTGTTCTCAACTGACTTGCCTGGTTAAATAAAAACAAATACATTTAAAATCCAGACACTGCACCAGACATCCACCAGCTCCACTCACAAATCCCTCTCACACCTCAGACCTGCAGCCTGGGTGGCCTGACCAGGTACAACTCTCTGTGATATCACATTAAAGGATCTGAATGACAGGAGGAACACTGATACAGGGGTATAGAATGGCAGGGGGAAGTAGGGCACACAACAAAAAAGAAACATCAGCTTATAAGAGATTTTATCAAGGGCTGCTTCTGTTGGAATCTCCTCACAGTGAGTTAGCACACAAACACACAGACAGGCTGTTTTGATCCATTAGGGGATTGATGAGACTAGCGTCTGGCAGAGAGAAGCCTGTAGATCTCAATGCAAATTCTCCTGACAAAACGAAAACACTACTCTTTAGGTGAAAGTGTGCCGTGCGGCGGCTTATCCGGGCCGAAAAAGGAAGAGTGGTAAACAATAATGAAATGATGACGCCGTTGCCATGGAGGAATCTGCCTGCACTGAGACGACAACATGACATTTCCTCTCTGCAAGATTAATAATAAAGGAGATTACACACACACACACCTCGACTTGACGTGTGTGTGTGCGCGCGTCTCACAAATGAGACCAAACCCAGTAAAATGATTTGAAGGCCGACAGACAGACGCCTAGCCTGCGTAAAATAACCAAAAGAGAGAGCCCAGGCAGCTGTTGTGAAATGAATATCCATCAAAGAATCACAAGGTTTGTGCTTGACTTTATGTAGGCAAAACTCTATTGTGTATGGTAGGCATGTGCCAGGAACCATTTCATCAGATAATGAATGAGACAGTGACAACCCCCCCCATTGAGAGGATGAGGGACACATACCTATTGATGTAATGTAGAGAGCCAATGACCTACTTTACTCTCTGCATTCTATGTCTTCCCCTTCTGAACCTATTGTTCTTTACATTAAACTAAAATATGAACTGGGTTTGCCAAAGAAACACAACAGTCTTTTTATTTTCCAGACATGGCAAGATGGTAGCTTGTCATCCAACAAGCCAAGAAAAAAGAGGCGTGGGGAATTGAAGGTTGAAAATGGCTCTTCACAGCCAGTGGAGTATAAGTAGACTTTTAGATGGTAAAGATATGCTTTAGTTTAGTACAATACTGTATGGTTGATTGACTTGACAAATCCAGAATAACAAGACATAGATTTACTAATGCCAGGCTTTTAACACAGAAAGGAGAACGTGTTCAACTTACCTGCTTAGATAAAGGTAATAAATAAATAAACTACGAGTAGGTAAAAAACTAAGGGCACAACTCGATTAAAAACAGTAACCACCTCTTGGAATAAACCAAAAACAACAGGACCGTAATTATAATGAGAAGCTGTCGACTTAGAATGAAACACATCTAGATTGACAGGTGAATATCATTTGCAAGTCTTGCTTTCCTCGTTTGCCTCCACATTTTGCTTTGATTGTGTGAGTGATATGACAGCTTCCTAAAAAAAAAAACAGGCGGGAAGCTGCTGCTGAAAGCATCACACCTCCTGTGGTACCTGACCCTGTTTAATCTTTAACAAGCAGTGAAGGCAGACAGACAAACGTAGCATGCCATGTGTTTAAGAGAAACACCAAATGGTGTCACAGAGGGACCGGAGTAGCAACGTGAACACGTTTGTTTTCTCCTTCCTTTTGGGGGATGATCCGTTTTTACATCTCCATCTCATTGTAACTGGCAGAAATAGACACCTCTGTAAAATAAAAGAATGATAAAAACAAATGTTCTTTGCAGCTGTGGTAATGCTACAGTATATGTTTCATTACAACCATTCCAGAGTCAGCGCTTAACGCATCTCCAACTCCGCATCCCAAACGGAACCCTATGCTCTACTTGTGACCGGAGCGCTATGGGCCCTGGTCAAAAGTAGCGCACTAAATCAAATCAAATTGTATTTGTCACAGGTGTAGACTAACAGTGAAATTCTTGCTTCCCAACAATGCTGAGATAATTTTATTTTTTTATTTTTTTAAATAACACAAGTAACAATAACTTGTCTATGGTAGGGATGTACGAGTGCCTTGCGCTACAGAGGGTATAGGGTGCCATATATAGGAAATAGGGTGCCATATATAGGGAATAGGGTGCCATATATAGGGAGTAGGGTGCCATATATAGGGAATAGGGTGCCATATATACGGAATAGGGTGCCATATATAGGGAATAGGGTGCCATATGTAGGGAATATGGTGTCATGTATAGGGAATAGGGTGCCATATATAGGGAAAAGGGAGCTATTTGGGATGCAGCTATGGAGATGAATGAATGTTCTATATCACCTCTCATGTTCAGATTGTCACACTGGGAAATAGGATTCAGTACTTCTATTTTACCCGGATGCATTTCCTCAGCCTAGACTAGGCCCCATTACCACCATACCAGTGTGTTGGAGAGAGCAGCAATTCCACATCAATGGATGGTGGTCTATGGATGAAGCATCAATGTCTAATATGATATGAGTTCTTCATTAAATCTCCACTAAGATTATACAGCTGTTTACCCCAATGTACTGAATGAATATATGTATGAATATACATTTGAATATATTTCTGTCTATGTTTGTCCTCACTGACTCCAAAAATAGTGAAAACCTGAATGGACTTCCTGGTCTTACATGAGGATGATCATGACCATTGTTGATTCAGTGAATTAATATCTACAACAATGACAATTCAGATTATACATTATGTCTCCAAATATTACAGTATGTATGGTCATCCGAAGTGTATGCTTCAAGGCAAATTCATGTCATCCATAATATGGAATGGCAGATGGGCGGACATTCATTTCATGAATGGAGCCCCATTGGCCAACATTAATCTTTAAAAAGATGGGTGGATTTCTCTAGAGAGCCTCAATCACATGTTTTCTCCCCCCTTTCCAGAGATCTTATCACACCTGTTAATTATGAAATCCTATTGTATCCGTTCCACTCTGATAATCCCTACGGTGTTATTAATCATTTACCTACATTTACATTTATAGTCTCTATTTTCTCCTAACCTGGATTGTATGATTCCAAACAATATGTTATCAATCTGTCACGCCTTGTCCACGATATGTTTGACTGTTTGGCTTTATTTAAATTTGAATAAAAACTGCCATTGCAGAATGAGGAGTGGGGTCTGTATAGAAGTCTATGGAATGGCTTGTGACTGAATGTGAGCTAAACTTTAGCACAGAGGGCACAAAAACCTAATCTATAATGAGATCAAACTGCAATGAGAGGTTTGCTTACGTTACCAAGATAAAGCACTTCGATCACCAACAGAAATAACAGTGTTTACCTGCAACATTACCCTTACCTAAGGTACTTGGCTTTCCCTACTAGCACTGACTTAGCTGAGAACAACGTTATTGAGGGAAAAATGTACTTGCTACGATTGTGATATGTTGATGTCTCACATAGCTATCTTAAGATGAATGCACTAACTTGTATGTCACTCTGGATAAGAGCCTCTGCTAAATAACTCAAATGTAAGTTTACCACTGGCCCCAAGTATGTTTATTCCGATCAACATATTGGTATTGACTAAAAACTACCCAAATAAAACCTCCTTTTATCTCTTCGGAGACGAGTGTCAGCAGGAGTCGTCATAGTTAATGAGGAAACTAAATGGCTGGAGATTTGATCAAGGTCTCGCGGACAAAACAAGTGAGCAGGGAGTCCAGAGGAGGGAGTTTAAAAGACTATGAACAGATTGACTGGCATCAGAGAGAGAGAGAGAGAGAGAGAGAAACGGCAGAGAGCGAGAGAGAGAAAGAGGAGCGAGAGAGAGGAAAAATGGCAGAGAGAGAGAAAGAGGAGCGAGAGAGAGAGAAAAACGGCAGAGAGAGAGAGAGAAAGAGGAGCGAAACAGAGAGAAAAACGGCAGAGAAAGAGAGAGAGAGAGAAAAAAACGGCAGAGAGCGAGAGAGAGAGAGAAAGAGGAGCGAGAGAGAGAGAAAAATGGCAGAGAGAGAGAGAGAAAGAGGAGCGAAAGAGAGAGAAAAACGGCAGAGAGAGAGAGAGAGAGAGAGAGAAAAACAACAGAGAGCGAGAGAGAGAGAGAAAGAGGAACGAAAGAGAGAGAAAAATGGCAGAGAGAGAGAGGGGACAGAGAGGGATAGAGAGAGGGAGAGAGAGAGAGACAGAGAGAGAGACAGAGAGAGAGTGAAAGAGGAGCGAGAGAGAGAGAGAGCGAGAGAGAGAGAAAGGGGACAGAGAGGGATAGACAGAGAGAGAGAGAGAGAATGAAAGAGGAGCGAAAGAGGAGAGAGAGAGAGAGAGAGAGAGCGAGAGAGAAAGAGGAGAGAGAGAGAGAGAGAGAGAGAGAGAAAGAGGAGAGAGAGAGAGAGAGAGAGAGAGAGAGAGAGAGAGAAAGAGGTGAGAGAGAAAGAAAGAGAAAGAGGGCAGAGAGAGAGAGAGAGAGAGAGAGAGGGAGAGAGCAGATAGACAGAGAGCAGGTGTCAGGCTGCAAGATGAGAATGATTAAAAGAAAACAGACAGGCATCTCCATAATCAGCTCAGTCTCCACAAATGAGAACACGTGCTGTATTCAAGATATTAAAGGTGTGACAGAGGTTATATTGGTATATTTGATACTCTGTAAACAGATGTATTTACATTTGACAGTGTAAGATGTATGACGGGCAACACATAACATTAATATGAACAGTATACACACCTGCATGGTTTGCACCATATACTATTAATACCGTTGATGAAGTATTGGCTCCTGAATGGCGCAGCGGTCTAAGGCTCTATACATCTCAGTGTATAGAGGCGTCACTAAAAAGACCCTGGTTCGAATCCAGGCTGTATCACATCCGGCTGTGGTTGGGAGTTCTATAGGTCGGTGCGCAATTGGCCCAGTGTTGTTCATGTTTGGCCGGGGTAGGTCTGTTATTGTAAACAAGAATTTGTTCTAAACTTACTTGCCTAGTTAGATAAAATTACAATTTCCCATCTTTGCAGAATATAATAAGACTGTTGCTAGTTCTGCTTTTTTGAGTGAATTGAGCAATGCCCTCATTCAAAAGTACCATATCATCTTATAAGGGCACATCCACGGTAACGGAGTGATACCGAGACTGACATACATTTTAAAGTGAAATTCAAACAAACATCTAAGTTTATTGGTCACATACACAGTTTAGCAGATGTTATAGTGGGTGCAGCAAAATGCTTGTGTTACTAGCTCCTACTTTTAACGATGTCCACTGAACATTTTACAAAAACATATTCATTTGAAGAATGGTGCAGATGCAAAATGTGGAAATAGAATGACAGAACAAACCGTCATTCTATTACTAAACTTTGCACCTGCTGTTACGGTGCGTGAATGAGGACCCAAAAGCGACTTAACGTAAACAGAGCTTCTTTAATAGCAAAACAAACGTAGGCTCAGATGGACCGGCAGATTCCGACAGGACAGGACAAGGTTGCAGCAAACATGACGATAGTCTGGTTCAGGCATGAACAACACAAACAAGAATCCGACAAAGACAGGAGCAGAAACAGAGAGAGATATAGGGACCTAATCAGAGGGAAAAAGGGAACAGGTGGGAAAAGGGGTGAATGAGGTAGTCAGAGAAGACAAGGAACAGCTGGGGGAAAGAGGGACAGAAACGGTAACCTAGTACGACCAGCAGAGGGAGACAGGGTGAAAGGAAAGGACAGAAAGACACAACATGACAATACATGACAGTACCCCCCCACTCACCGAGCGCCTCCTGGCGCACTCAAGGAGGAAACTGGCGGCAACGGAGGAAATCCTCGATCAGCGCACGGTCCAGCACGTCCCGAGAGGGAACCCAACTCCTCTCCTCAGGACCGTACCCCTCCCAATCTACGAGGTACTGGTGACCACGGCTCCGAGGACGCATGTCCAAAATCCTACGGACCCTGTAGATGGGTGCGCCCTCGACAAGGATGGGGGGGGGGGGGGGGAAGACGAGCGGGGGCGCGAAGAACGGGCTTGATACAGGAGACATGGAAGACCGGGTGGACGCGACGAAGGTATCGCGGAAGAAGAAGTCGAACTGCGACAGGATTAATGACCCGAGAAATACGGAACGGACCAATGAACCGCGGGGTCAACTTGCGAGAAGCCGTCTTAAGGGGAAGGTTCTGAGTGGAGAGCCAAACTCTCTGACCGCGACAATATCTAGGACTCTTAGTTCTACGCTTATTAGCAGCCCTCACAGTCTGCGTCCTATAACGGCAAAGTGCAGACCTGACCCTCTTCCAGGTGCGCTCGCAACGTTGGACAAAAGCCTGAGCGGAGGGGACGCTGGACTCGGCGAACTGAGATGAGAACAGCGGAGGCTGGTACCCGAGGCTACTCTGAAAAGGAGATAGCCCGGTCGCAGACGAAGGAAGCGAGTTGTGGGCGTATTCTGCCCAGGGGAGCTGTTCTGACCAAGACGCAGGGTTGCGAAAAGAAAGACTGCGTAAGATGCGACCAATAGTCTGATTGGCCCGTTCTGCTTGACCGTTAGACTGGGGGTGAAAGCCGGAAGAGAGACTGACGGAAGCCCCAATCAAACGGCAAAACTCCCTCCAAAATTGAGACGTGAATTGTGGACCTCTGTCCGAAACGACGTCTGACGGAAGGCCATGAATTCTGAAAACATTCTCGATGATGATTTGTGCCGTCTCTTTAGCAGAAGGAAGCTTAGCAAGGGGAATGAAATGAGCCGCCTTAGAGAACCTATCGACAACCGTAAGAATAACAGTCTTCCCCGCTGACGAAGGCAGTCCGGTGACAAAATCTAAGGCGATGTGAGACCACGGTCGAGAGGGAATGGGAAGCGGCCTGAGACGGCCGGCAGGAGGGGAGTTACCGGACTTAGTCTGCGCGCAGACCGAACAAGCAGCCACGAAACGACGCGTGTCATGCTCCCGGGTGGGCCACCAAAAACGCTGGCGAATGGAAGCAAGCGTACCCCGAA
Source organism: Oncorhynchus mykiss (assembly GCF_057628025.1). Taxonomy (NCBI): domain Eukaryota; kingdom Metazoa; phylum Chordata; class Actinopteri; order Salmoniformes; family Salmonidae; genus Oncorhynchus; species Oncorhynchus mykiss. The sequence continues at coordinate 93,469,100 of NC_143023.1, forward strand.
CGCCAGGGTGGCCGGCTAACTTGGCAGAGTGAGCCCACTGAAGAACGGCCAGACGAGTAGGAACGGGAACGAAAAGAAGGTTCCTAGGACAAGCGCGCGGCGACGGAGTGTGAGTGAGCGCTTGCTTTACCTGCCTCTCAATTCCCCAGACAGTCAACCCGACAACACGCCCCTCAGGGAGAATCCCCTCGGGGTCAGTGGAGGCTACTGAAGAACTGAAGAGACGAGATAAAGCATCAGGCTTGGTGTTCTTAGAGCCCGGACGATAAGAAATCACGAACTCGAAACGAGCGAAAAACAGCGCCCAACGCGCCTGACGCGCATTAAGTCGTTTGGCAGAACGGATGTACTCAAGGTTCCTATGGTCAGTCCAAACGACAAAAGGAACGGTCGCCCCCTCCAACCACTGTCGCCATTCGCCTAGGGCTAACCGGATGGCGAGCAGTTCGCGGTTTCCCACATCATAGTTACGTTCCGACGGCGACAGGCGATGAGAAAAATACGCGCATGGGTGGACCTTGTCGTCAGAGAGGGAGCGCTGAGAAAGAATGGCTCCCACGCCCACCTCTGACGCGTCAACCTCGACAACGAACTGTCTAGAGACGTCAGGTGTAACAAGGATAGGAGCGGATGTAAAACGATTCTTGAGGAGATCAAAAGCTCCCTGGGCGGAAACGGACCACTTAAAGCACGTCTTGACAGAAGTAAGGGCTGTGAGAGGAGCTGCCACCTGACCGAAATTACGGATGAAACGACGATAGAAGTTCGCGAAGCCGAGAAAGCGCTGCAGCTCGACGCGTGACTTAGGGACGGGCCAATCAATGACAGCTTGGACCTTAGCGGGATCCATCTTAATGCCTTCAGCGGAAATAACAGAACCGAGAAATGTGACGGAGGAGGCATGAAAAGTGCACTTCTCAGCCTTCACAAAAAGACAATTCTCTAAAAGGCGCTGGAGGACACGTCGAACGTGCTGAACATGAATCTGGAGTGACGGTGAAAAAATCAGGATATCGTCAAGGTAAACGAAAACAAAGATGTTCAGCATGTCTCTCAGGACATCATTGACTAATGCCTGAAAGACAGCTGGAGCGTTAGCGAGGCCGAAAGGAAGAACCCGGTATTCAAAGTGCCCTAACGGAGTGTTAAACGCCGTCTTCCACTCGTCCCCCTCCCTGATGCGCACGAGATGGTAAGCGTTACGAAGGTCCAACTTAGTGAAAAACCTGGCTCCCTGCAGGATCTCGAAGGCTGAAGACATAAGAGGAAGCGGATAACGATTCTTCACTGTTATGTCATTCAGCCCTCGATAATCTATGCAGGGGCGCAGAGACCCGTCCTTCTTCTTGACAAAAAAAAACCCCGCTCCGGCGGGAGAGGAGGAGGGGACTATGGTACCGGCGTCAAGAGCTACAGACAAATAATCCTCGAGAGCCTTACGTTCAGGAGCCGACAGAGAGTATAGTCTACCCCGGGGGGGAGTGGTTCCCGGAAGGAGATCAATACTACAATCATACGACCGGTGTGGAGGAAGAGAGGTGGCCCTGGACCGACTGAACACCGTGCGCAGATCGTGATATTCCTCCGGCACCCCTGTCAAATCACCAGGCTCCTCCTGTGAAGAAGAGACAGAGGAAACAGGAGGGATAGCAGACATTAAACATTTCACATGACAAGAGACGTTCCAGGAGAGGATAGAATTACTAGACCAATTAATGGAAGGATTATGACAAACTAGCCAGGGATGGCCCAAAACAACAGGTGTAAAAGGTGAACGAAAAATTAAAAAAGAAATGGTTTCGCTATGATTACCAGAAACAGTGAGGGTTAAAGGTAGCGTCTCACGCTGAATCCTGGGGAGAGGACTACCATCCAGGGCGAACAAGGCCGTGGACTCCCTTAACTGTCTGAGAGGAATGTCATGTTCCCGAGCCCAGGTCTCGTCCATAAAACAGCCCTCCGCCCCAGAGTCTATTAAGGCACTGCAGGAAGCTGACGAACCGGTCCAGCGTAGATGGACCGACAAGGTAGTGCAGGATCTTGAAGGAGAGACAGGAGTAGTAGCGCTCACCAGTAGCCCTCCGCTTACTGATGAGCTCTGGCTTTTACTGGACATGAAGTGACAAAATGACCAGCAGAACCGCAATAGAGACAGAGGCGGTTGGTGATTCTCCGTTCCCTCTCCTTAGTCGAGATGCGGATACCTCCCAGCTGCATAGGCTCAGCTCCCGAGCCGGCAGAGGAAGATGGTAGTGATGCGGAGAGGGGGGCAACGGAGAACGCGAGCTCCTTTCCACGAGCTCGGTGACGAAGATCAACCCGTCGCTCAATGCGAATAGCGAGTTCAATCAAGGAATCCACGCTGGAAGGAACCTCCCGGGAGAGAATCTCATCCTTTACCTCTGCGCGGAGACCCTCCAGAAGACGAGCGAGCAAAGCCGGCTCGTTCCAGCCACTGGAGGCAGCAAGAGTGCGAAACTCAATAGAGTAGTCTGTTATGGATCGATTGCCTTGACATAGGGAAGACAGGGCCCTGGAAGCCTCCTCCCCAAAAACAGATCGATCAAAAACCCGTATCATCTCCTCCTTAAAGTCCTGATACTGGTTAGTACACTCAGCCCTTGCCTCCCAGATTGCCGTGCCCCACTCACGAGCCCGTCCAGTAAGGAGAGATATGACGTAGGCGACACGAGCAGTGCTCCTGGCGTAAGTGTTGGGCTGGAGAGAAAACACAATATCACACTGGGTGAGGAACGAGCGGCATTCAGTGGGCTCCCCAGAGTAACACGGTGGGTTATTGATTCTGGGCTCCGGAGATTCGAAAGCCCTGGAAGTGGCCGGTGGATCGAGGCGGAGATGGTGAACCTGTTCTGTGAGGTTGGAGACTTGGGTGGCCAGGGTCTCAACGGCATGTCGAGCAGCAGACAATTCCTGCTCGTGTCTGCCTAGCATCGCTCCCTGGATCTCGACGGCTGAGTGGAGAGGATCCGAAGTCGCTGGGTCCATTCTTGGTCGGATTCTTCTGTTACGGTGCGTGAATGAGGACCCAAAAGCGACTTAACGTAAACAGAGCTTCTTTAATAGCAAAACAAACGTAGGCTCAGATGGACCGGCAGATTCCGACAGGACAGGACAAGGTTGCAGCAAACATGACGATAGTCTGGTTCAGGCATGAACAACACAAACAAGAATCCGACAAAGACAGGAGCAGAAACAGAGAGAGATATAGGGACCTAATCAGAGGGAAAAAGGGAACAGGTGGGAAAAGGGGTGAATGAGGTAGTCAGAGAAGACAAGGAACAGCTGGGGGAAAGAGGGACAGAAACGGTAACCTAGTACGACCAGCAGAGGGAGACAGGGTGAAAGGAAAGGACAGAAAGACACAACATGACAATACATGACACCTGCGCAGTTCTTCAACCAGTGGCGTATGGGATTTTTAGGCAAGTGCTGATGCCGAATTGTGATAAGCACTTTGCCAAAGGCAGGAGGGGCGCAAAATATTTTACTTGTCCATTCCCAGCGCTCCTCTCCAGGGTGCTGCTGGAGAGACTCAATGCTGCAGTGCTCCTCTCCAGGGTGCTGCTGGAGAGACTCATCGCTGCAGCGCTCCTCTCCAGGGTGCTGCTGGAGAGACTCATCACTGCAGTGCTCCTCTCCAGGGTGCTGCTGGAGAGACTCATAGCTGCAGCGCTCCTCTCCAGGGTGCTGCTGGAGAGACTCATCGCTGCAGCGCTCCTCTCCAGGGTGCTGCTGGAGAGACTCCACCAACGTTCCGTCCAAAATATTATCTAACATAAATCATATAGGATATTGTAGAAAGAATATCTGTCCTTTTCTGTAGCCTACAGACGGGAGATAAAATGTATGACAATGTAATGAGACGGACACTTTCTACATCATGAAGGTTTCTCCAAACAAATAGCTTAACCTAAATGGCACCCAATCAAATTCAAACATGCTCTGTCATGTTAACAAATAACATATCCTAAAAACAGGACAGGTCAAAGTAAAATGGACAATATGGAATGGACCATATGGAATGGACAATATGGAATGGACAATATGGAATGGACAATATGGAATGGACAATATGGAATGGACAATATGGAATGGACCATATGGAATGAACAATATGGAATGGACAATATGGAATGGACAATATGGAATGAACCATATGGAATGGACAATATGGAATGGACAATATGGAATGAACCATATGGAATGGACAATATGGAATGGACAATATGGAATGAACCATATGGAATGGACAATATGGAATGAACCATATGGAATGGACAATATGGAATGGACAATATGGAATGGACAATATGGAATGGACAATATGGAATGGACAATATGGAATGAACCATATGGAATGGACAATATGGAATGAACAATATGGAATGGACAATCAACTGTTGTCCAGGAGTTTCACCCCATTGTCATGATCGGTGGTTTGAAGTTTCTATCCGTCAATTTTTGACAAGCTGATCACATGGAAAAAATAAAATAGTTCTGTGTATCTCAGCGCGTAAACACATTGCAAAAAGGATGATACTATAACACCCGGTAAAGTTGTCTAGCTGACATTCAGAGCTTAAATAGATTAGTCACATGAATCAGGACTAATAAACCAAATCAAATGTTATTGGACACATACACGTGTTTAGCAGATGTTATTGCGGGTGTAGTGAAATGCTTGTGGTGTAGCAATGGCCTGTTTTACAAATGGTGGGCTTACCACATGGATGGGCATTCATCAAATTCAATTGAGGGCAGACATGGTAGGCTACACCCCAGTAAGCATGAGACGACATCTTTTGGATGTCTTTTGTTTAGTGTTTTACAAATAGTAGGCTTAACACATAGATGGCCATTCATAACATACATTTTCAGGCAACACTGTAGGCACCTCAATAAGCACAGTCTTGATTTCCACATCCATGGACATCTATGTTTGCTGCGGTCCAGACTAGCCTTGATTTCAATGTCCACGGACGTAGATTTTTGGTCCAGTCCGGACCAAATCTGAACCAATAATAGACATCTCTGTTTGGTTCAAATTTTGTCAGGGCCAGTCTTGATTTGGCCCAAACATAAGGTCTATAAATTACTTATTTTTTCAACTTTTCCAAAAATGAGAAAAAGACTCCTTTTGAATGTCCTATAAACTTCCGGATAATATGTCTTTTCACATTTGATTCAGAACCTAAATTGAACCTAACTTCAACGTCTGGAAAAATACGTATTTTCAACGTCATTTTGCTTACTGGGAAGATTCTAGTTTTTTAGTCTCGTTCAGGGCAGCAACACAGCAAGGACAGAGGTCTTCCATCTCTTTTGGAATATAAACATTTATTAGGGGTTCTGTTATGGATGGCACCTTTCATATTGTTTAATATCATGACAGTAAGACAATGAACGTGAGCATCCCCTTTCTATAAGTTCTTTAAAATCTTGAAGGAGTGTCTTTGAGAAATACATTGTCGCAATTAAAGTGCTAGGTGGTCACTAACCCAGATTTTTTCTAAATTCTCCAGCAGTCTCTTATGTGACAGCCATTGAATTGTCTTTCTTCTGGACATTCCAAATCAAATCAAATTTATTACATGCTACATAAACAACAGATGTAGACTAACAGTGAAATGCTTACTTACGGGCCCAAAAATGCAGAGATTTTCTTTATAGTAACACACGGAATAAATACACAATGAGTTAGTCTATGACAATGCGGCAACTCTAACATTTAGCTCAGTGCGGATGTTGCCTGTAGTCCATGGCTTCTGGTTGGTATATGTACGTACTCAATGTCAATGTCAATGTCAAGGTCAATGTGGGGACAACATCGTCGATTCACTTATTAATGAAACTGGCGACTGATGTGGTAAACTGCCATCGGATTAATCCCGGAACGTGTTTGTGCTAGCGTGCTAGTGAAACAGTCCTGTGGCTTTAGCATCCGCTTCATCGAACTACTTCCTGTTTGAGTTTTTGCTTGTAAGCAGGACTATGTCTGAAAATATATGTTGTCTACAGTGTTTGTCTGCATGGTTTCATAATCTTAAAATGGCGGCGCTGAAAAGGGCACACTTCTTGCCGGTTCCTGCTTGACCTTGATTTTTTTGTTTTAGTATTGTCAAGAAGGAAACTGCAAGTAAGCATTTCATTGCACAGTGTATACAGTGTGTATCCTGCCCAGTACATACGACTAATAAAATGAATATCTTGAAATTGTAGAAACAAATCTCTGTAAAACTAGGACAGACCGTATCTTCATTGAGTATTGTACATGGACATTGTTTGGGATTTTTGCTCTAAGGATTTGATTTTTGCTCTATCAGAACAGGAGAAGCATTCCAAAAATAGACAAAATTATACTTCCTTTGTAAAAATACAATGTAGCTGTTTTGAGTGGACCTAATGAACCCAATAACCTGCCAGACCCTCCCCCTCTCTCTCTTAAACAGATCTTTCAAAGGAAGCCTTTTTGATGGAACTGTCGATGATGATGTTTTGCCAATAGCGAAGGTGCATAAAGGTGTCGGACGCCATGCACTTACAACAAATGACAGATTTTCTAAGTTAGCTGCATTGTACATTGCTCTCATTTACTATTTTTTGTGTCATCAAACAAAACAAGAAAGTATATTGTGCTGATGGCCGTTTGTGATACAGCCAGGGATCGAACCAGGGTATGTAGTGATGCCTTTAGCACTGCGATGCAGTGTCTTAGACCGCTGCGCCACTCGGGAGGACTTATCGTGCGCTGTAGTTTAAAAACTCAGCACATAGTGGTAAAACAATAACATCGTGACTGAATTCCAAAATCTTTATGCACTTTCACAATTACTATGGATTTTTTTTGGGGGGGGGAATCTGACAGGGAAACAAAAGTTGAGTAGTTGAGCTTCCTAAAATATAATTGAGATCATGTCAAAATAAGGCAATATGATGTTGTCAGCTTTACATCGATATGCAGACCTCCAGTACGTTACGTATAACTGACTGCTTGTCTGCTAGAGAAGGGTAGTCAAATACTGTTCTTTTTTTCAAGCCAATAGGCTGAAATCAATTGTCACATATGAGACAGAATAGGATAACAGTTGGTGGCAAACATGCTGTATCTATTTGACGAACGAGGTAAAACAAGGTCGAAGACGAATCGCTAACACAAGTTACAGATGTAACTTAGGTTCTATGAGTTATGGATGGCACCTTTCATATTGTCTAACATCTTGACAGTAAGTCAATGAACTTGAGCTTCCCTTTTATAGAAGTTCTTTAAAAATCTGGAAGGAGTTACTTTGAGAAATGTCACAATGTCACATTTTAAGTGCTGCATAGTCACTACGGCTGATTGTGTTTTTCTCGTTTCTCCAGCACTCTCTTACGTGACAGCCATTGAAAAGCTACTCTTAACGCCACAGTGAGTCTTTCTTCTTGACATTCGTTCTAGGTGGCGTGTTAACATGAAGTGGTAACAATAGAAGAACAACGGAGGTAGCTAGTTTGCCCTTTGACGTTTGAAGCTCTTAGCTAAATTAATACGATTAGTATGTCTCGAAAGATGTGTTTGTCTACTGTGTTTGTCAGCATGGTTCAGTCATTTTAAGATGGTGGCGCTTAGGAGGACGCACATCTTGTCGGTTCCTGCTCGACTTTGCTTTGTTGCTGCTTTGTCTGATTGGTTAGACGCTGTGTTTTTCTCGTTTCTCCAGCACTCTCTTACGTGACAGCCATTGAAAAGCTACGCTTAACGCCACAGTGAGTCTTTCTTCTTGACATTCGTTCTAGGTGGCGTGTTAACAGTGGTAACAATAGAAGAACAATGGAGGTAGCTGGCACTTCTTTGACATTCTTAGGTTTTTGTAAATACGATGATTATGTCTGAAAATATGTGCTGTCTACAGGGTTTGTCTGCATTTTTTAGTAACTAAGATTATACAGCAATTGCTAGTCTTAATCAAGGCCAGAGATTCTCAGAGCCTTCCTTGTCCTTATCCGCCACTTCTTTCTTTTACTGATATCTGACTACCAGGCCTTTTGTTTTTACAGAATAATACATTTGACACACTGTCACTGCATTCTGGGAGCATCTAGTCTCCAACTGGCAGAACGATAGTGTCTGTCATATATCTCTAATGTAACTAACCACACTGTCTTTAGCGATTGCCTGTCAAGCCTCCAACTGGCAGAATGATATTGCCTTATAGCAACACTCTCTATAGTGGCTGCTTGTCCAGATCCACTTAGTCTCCAACTGTGATCTAGCCTTCATTCACCTTCCTGTGATGCCATGATACCAAATCAAAGCAGACCATCCAGTACAGCAACAGCAAATCATTGCATGCCCATAAACAGATAAACATCTGCCTTTTCCAAAGGTTTCCTGTCCCTTCCCCATCCCTCCATCTCTCCATCCGCCCATCCCTCCATCTCTCCATCCGCCCATCCCTCTCCATACAGTATCTCTCCATATTAGACTGCTGTCCTGATTATGCCCACCCAAATGAAATAATTTGCACTTAGTCTAATGACAATAATCTCATTGTCAATAATCCTATCCTATTTTGCCATCGTAGGATAAATCTGCCTGTTTAGAGCTTAGGTTGTGAATAATTGTCCTTCCATAAGCAGATTTCCATGCTTAGAGTGCAGAATGTTCATAACTTTTCATCGTTTATGAGATTCCTTTGTTTTCTTGGTCTGTGATCCTTAGGTAGATTGGGAGTAGAGGGCACACCTGAGGAATTTGGTTCTCAAGGGTATCATACAGTAGCTAAGATAATTATCTATCTGCGTGAAAACATACAGCACCAAGAATGACCAATTTATATTATGATGAGCACATTCTTTTGGTAAAAACAAAGACAACAGAAATTGAAATGTACTCATGCTGGTGAGGCAAGAGTCAGATTGATGATACTGAAGTTAACAGTACGAGAGATGTCTCCTTCACCTAGGTTACTAACACATAAACACCGGGAGTGTAAACATTTACATGTCTGCGTTGATGAATGTCTACTGATAATTACTGCAATCCGCAAGAGACAAACATTTTACCTCGAGTGAACCAGCGGTGCAGAAATTAGGATGATTGTTATGACAGTGATTTGGGCCGAAGCGTGGTTAGCGTTGTGTTGCATTCTACCCTCTGGGAGGAGAGGGAGAATCTCAACTGCTCTCCTTTTTAAATATAGATTCTAACGTACACCATCAGCAAGATACAACGGAACAATACAAAGTCAAGGAATGTGCTTGTTACAACCCAGATACTTACACTTACTTTACATAGTTCCTCTACGTGAAATCCATTGTTAAGATCTGACCTGATCTTATAGAAACTATGCCTCGGGACCTGTCATTTGACTTCTTTGCTTGGGGAAATCATAATGTATGTGTAATTTACACTGTATTGAACTAATCCAATGTTCAGCCAACTACTTCCTTTAGCTACGGGCAATTCCATTGTAGCGCAATTACATTAATTTCATAGTTTGAAAAAAACATAGAACTCTATGCACAGTGAGTACTTTTAACATTTTCTACTGAAAGATGTACAAAAACACATTTACAGGAAGAACTGTGCAGATACAAAGTTCGGTAACACAGTAAAACTGAGGGAGATTTTACCGTAAATTATAAAAATACAAAAAATGACTATGTAAATTGTTCACGGTACTCATTGTGCATATAGTTCTATGGTTTGTTAAACTTTGAAGTCAATGTTTTTTGTTGGGCATATATTTTAAAGTGAACAATCTGAGCCAAAGTGTAGTTCTGTTACCTTGGAAATTCCCCTATCCTATATTATGTATCCACTCCTATCTGAATGGCATTTTATCCCTAGCCTGGTTAAACCAAACCGAACGCTACGATCAACATTCTTTCTTGGTGAGCACATTATTCAGTCTGGTATAAGCAGGCTATTTCAACCCAGGGTGGACGGCCACCTCGGTCTGCTAAACTCTGTGAAACCAGTGGCCATGAATCAAAAAACCTCTGTAACCTAATGAAGAATCATAGCCATAAAATCTTCAAGGTCATCAGAGAGCCAGTCTAGGTATGGGTCCTATATGATACCCTATTCCCACAGGGTTCTGGTCAAAAGTAGTGCACTACACAGGGAATAAGATGCTAATTGAGGCACAGCCTACAATACTGTAGTCAATGTGTTCAGTGGACTGGATCGTCCCACTTTCCTTCTCTGCATTCTGTTCATCAGTGTTGTTCGACCATCCTACTTGCACGTACATGGTGTACAACTCACCTTGGTCTCACTTCAAAGAGAGAGAGAGAGAGAGAGAGAGAGAGAGAGAGAGAGAGAGAGAGAGAGAGAGAGAGAGACAGAGAGACAGAGAGAGAGAGAGAGAGAGACAGAGAGAGAGAGAGAGAGACAGAGACAGAGAGAGAGAGAGAGAGAGCGAGACAAAGAGAGAGAGAGAGAGAGAGACAGAGAGAGAGAGAGAGAGAGAGAGAGAGACAGAAGCAGAGAGAGACAGAGACAGAGACAGAGACAGAGAGAGACAGAGACAGAGATAATAAAATATTCTAGGAGCCCATCACAGTGACTAATTCAAGACATCAAAGGACTCGAAAGCTGAAAGGAATGTTTTGTGCATGACATAATAAAACATTCTAAACCAATAGACTGATAGGACATGTGGGTATGAGTAGCTACCCATCCAAAACGGTTCTATTAAGGTGTTCAGATACAACCGTTGCACGCTCCCTTAGGATTTGGAGATTCCTTGAAGCAACGTTATTTGTCTTTGCTCCATTATCTCACAGAAATTCATTCTTTCCACCAGAGAGGGTCCTGAACTGACACCGACCACCTCCAGACTACAGGTTGACATACAATTATTTGAACCAAGTTCTCATTTGCACAGCTTCCGTCTCTGCAGTAGTTGCAAATTACTGTAACAGGTGGAGAAAAAAAACTAATTTTATGTAGACAAAATGGCTATTATGCTGGTCTTACCCTTAACACACTACACTCTTGGTAGATTTCATTAGGAAGCATGCCAACAAGAGACAATTATTAGTCTGAATCCAGTGTGACATAGTAATTATTACGGGAACCTAAGGATACGTCCCAAAATGGCACCTATTGTCTTTATAGTGCACTTATTCTGACGGGGGCCCATAGAGCTCTGATCAAAAGTAGTGCACTAGTTCTGACTGGGGCCCATAAAGCTCTGATCAAAAGTAGTGCACTAGTTCTGACTGGGGCCCATAGAGCTCTGACCAAAAGTAGTGCACTACTTCTTCTAAAAATGTAGGTGACAGAAGTGAATAGAGGAGACTAATGTGGGGAGGGGAAAGAAGCATGTTTGGGGAACTGGGGGGGGGGGTCTTGGAGGGCTGGTGACCGGGCGGTTGGAAGCTTGGGCCGGTGGCTTTATTAGTCGCTGGTTCAGGTCCCCATTTTGACCTTGTGGCTGATCTGTTGACGTGCCCCTGAGCAGGGCGTTGACCCTGGTTTGCTTCTGTGTGTCGCTCTGGATGGAAGTCTGTTAGATAACTAATGTGATGTAGTTGTTGAGTGGCTTCACTGCAAGTAGATTGTATGTTTTAAATATTCAATTAAAACAAAGAAGAATAAAAAAGAAGCATGTTTGTGTTTAACAAGAAGCTATAGACCCACTTGGTGACCAAGCATTAATGATGGGAGGTTCCATTCTTTTTACTTGACTCAGATCTTGTTTAGTCAAAAGAACGACTCTTTCGACTCATTCCGTTAATTTGAGTCAGTAATGCCCGAAGCACTCAGCACCCCCTACCGGCGAACAATGATCTGAGAACTCCAATAGAATCATGATTCCACAAGACTGTCGTTCACCATAGGGGGTTTATTTGCTGTCATCAGTGACTGAAACGTAGAAAACTGTGCTTCGAACAATGTAATTTGTGATTGATAGGCAGTACTATAAGAAGTACTATAAGATTATTTATTGATACCTTTGAAACTAAGTCTAGTTGCGGCTGCAACCCGGACTAGATTGTGAACGGAATGCAAATGTTTGACTGGCACGAAAGAGATTTGCCCAATAGGCTATCGATCACGAACTGCATCAGCCACCCAAATGATTAGTTCTGGAATTTGAGTGTTGAGCAGAGGCTTGCTGTGTGGCTCTACAAAGCTTTTTCTCCTCTGTGCTGCCTGCAGCATGATTTATCTGTCTGCAAGCATTTACAGTACGACAGACAGTTGTTGGAGCACGTTTCCCGAGCCGCTGAGCCAGAGGAGTGCGTATTCATCCTGCAGTAGAATTATTTCAGACCAGCAAACGAATGACTGAAATATACGAGCCACTCAGAAAAGTTAATATTTAAAAAGTTGTGGTAGTCTTCTTGGTGGGATCACAGATCACCACAACGCAAACCAACTGAACCAATGCCCAGAGAACTGTAACTGAGCTTCTTGAATGACCTTCATGCAACAGAATGGCGAGTGGCGAGAACAGCTGTTACACTGGGTGTACAGAGGATGTGTACACGAGGTAAACAAAAGGGGCTACTATAGGGCATGGGATAACATTCTATACATGTGTTAGTTAACGTGGTCATCTTAAGGGAGGTGGGTTTTGCTGTTTGTTGTCCAACATCAACTGGAACAGTCTAGTTCATGATCTCTGGCTGTACCCTTCTCTGCCTCCACCACCAAGAGATCACGAAAGACTACCATTATACCAGTACAAGATGAGATTTACTTTATGTTGCTGCAGTGATTCATAACACCCTACTACTGCTGTGCTTTGAACACAATGCAATTAAACCGCTTTATTATCATACAACACACATCATTACAAATCCTCTATCGACCGATCGACACACAATGGTGTGCCGGTTGCTTGATTAAGACTGCTATTCAGAGCAGCTGGCTCAGCAAGATGACTCTTTAGCACCCATGTCCACATGCAGCTTCTATAGGCTCCACTACCACGGTACATCTGGCAGAGTAGGAGCTCATTACCATGATACTATAGCTGCGAAATCAAAGATCTAACCGGTCATCAATTTCCCAAAGTGACATCAGGAGGCACATCATCGGCTGCAATTACCTTGGTTACATGCCTCATTCATCCCAGGATAGCCTTACCCGGCAATGCAGACACGGGTTCAAGTACTATTTGAAATCTTACGGATACTTAGAGCGTTTGCTCTACCCTGCCTGGAGTGCCAGGTGCGCGTGGTTTGCAGTTTTGGGACTTTTCTATTGGTTCATTAAGCCAGGCATGGTCAATCATCACAGATGAATGATATGAAATGATTTCAAGTAGTATTTGAACCCAGGTCTGCCGGGGAAACACAATAGACTATAGATTGTCCACACTACTGTCTCGTGAGTCTAAAGGATCAGCATCACATCTATAAATCCAAGCCTTTCTCTGCCGGATAATGAGAGGGAATTTGTCGTTTTTTCTGTTCAGGGAATCCTAAAGGTTATCACCAAACATTCATAATAGATCCAGGAGGCTGTGTGTGTGTGTGTGTGTGTGTGTGTGTGTGTGTGTGTGTGTGTGTGTGTGTGTGTGTGTGTGTGTGTGTGTGTGTGTTTGTGTGTGTGTGTGTGTGCGTGCGTGTGTAAGTTATAGCTGAGGAGGTGGCAGTGGGGACGCGTCAGCGTTGCTATCTGTTTGACATTTTTGTCAGGCCTGGTATTTAAACTGCTGGATGACAAATGCCAGCGCTGTCAATAGACTTAATTACACCTGAATGGTGTGCATTCCAAACGGCACCCTATTCCCTTTATAGTGCATTACTTTTGACCAGGGCTCTGGTCCCTATTCCCTATATAGTGCACTACTTTTGACCAGGGCTCTGGTCCCTATTCCCTTTATAGTGCACTACTTTTGACCAGGGCTCTGGTCCCTATTCCCTTTATAGTGCATTACTTTTGACCAGGGCTCTGGTCCCTATTCCCTATATAGTGCACTACTTTTGACCAGGGCTCTGGTCCCTATTCCCTTTATAGTGCACTACTTTTGACCAGGGCTCTGGTCCCTATTCCCTTTATAGTGCACTACTTTTGACCAGGGCTCTGGTCCCTATTCCCTTTATAGTGCACTACTTTTGACCAGGGCTCTGGTCCCTATTCCCTTTATAGTGCACTACTTTTGACCAGGGCTCTGGTCCCTATTCCCTTTATAGTGCACTACTTTTGACCAGGGCTCTGGTCCCTATTCCCTTTATAGTGCACTACTTTTGACCAGGGCTCTGGTCTCTATTCCCTATATAGTGCACTACTTTTGACCAGGGCTCTGGTCCCTATTCCCTTTATAGTGCATTACTTTTGACCAGGGCTCTGGTCCCTATTCCCTATATAGTGCACTACTTTTGACCAGGGCTCTGGTCCCTATTCCCTTTATAGTGCACTACTTTTGACCAGGGCTCTGGTCCCTATTCCCTTTATAGTGCACTACTTTTGACCAGGGCTCTGGTCCCTATTCCCTTTATAGTGCACTACTTTTGACCAGGGCTCTGGTCCCTATTCCCTATATAGTGCACTACTTTTGACCAGGGCTCTGGTCCATATTCCCTTTACTACCTGTGTAGTGAATAGTGTGCCAGGTGGAAGGCGGCCTGGATCTTTCTGGAGTCTTCTTCTTCTTCTTCTTCTTCACCATAACGTTAATTAGCTGGTTTCTAAAGGGTTAGCCTAGCTCTCTAAAATGTGTGTGAGTGACTGAGAGAGATTGCTCGTGGGCCAAGCGCTCAGCAGTGCTGGCCCTGGCCAGTTGGTGCAACCCACACAGCTTTGCAGCGTCATTCAGCATTTTAATGGTCTCTGTATGTGAAGACCATGTGAATTGACAAATGTGAGAAGGGATATGGGCTTTTGGGTTGGTGCAAGGGAGTGTACTTCTCAAACCAAGGTCTGGAGCTTAATGTTTAGTCATTGCGTAAAGGGTTTTTGTGTGCCCAGAAGGACCGGGGTGGGTTGGAATAGCCGGTATTCATTATGATGGAGGAGGAGGACAGACTATATCTGAAAGTCACCCTGAATGTGATGGTTTGATGTGATGGTGTGAATGTGATGGTTTGATGGTGTGAATGTGATGGTTTGATGTGAATGTGATGGTTTGATGTGATGGTGTGAATGTGATGGTTTGGTGTGATGGTGTGAATGTGATGGTTTGATGTGATGGCGTGAATGTGATGGTTTGGTGTGATGGTGTGAATGTGACGGTTTGATGTGAATGTGATGGTTTGATGTGATGGTGTGAATGTGATGGTTTGATGTGAATGTGAAGGTTTGATGTGATGGTGTGAATGTGATGGTTTGATGTGATGGTGTGAATGTGTGAATGTGTTGTGAATGTGAATGTGATGGTTTGATGTGATGGTGGGAATGTGATGGTTTGATGTGATGGTGTGAATGTGATGGTTTGATGTGATGGTGTGAATGTGATGGTTTGATGTGATGGTTTGATGTGATGGTGTGAATGTGTTGGTGTGAATGTGAATGTGATGGTTTGATGTGATGGTGGGAATGTGATGGTTTGATGCCATGGTGTGAATGTGATGGTTTGATGTGAGGGTTTGATGTGATGGTGTGAATGTGAAGGTTTGATGTGATGGTGTGAATGTGATGGTTTGATGTGATGGTGGAATGTGATGGTTTGATGTCATGGTGTGAATGTGATGGTTTGATGTGAAGGTTTGATGTGATGGTGTGAATGTGATGGTTTGATGTGATGGTGTGAATGTGATGGTTTGATGTCATGGTGTGAATGTAATGGTTTGATGTGAAGGTTTGATGTGATGGTGTGAATGTGATGGTTTGATGTATGGCTCAGTTGGTAGAGCATGTCTCGATTCCCAGCGCCACTCATATGTAAAATGTATTCACACAACTGTAAGTCGCTTTGGATAATAGCGTCTGCTAAATGGCAAACTGTGTGTGTGTGATGGTGTGATGTGAATGTGATGGTGTGAATGTGATTTTGGAATTTTATTAGGATCCCCATTAGCTGTTGCAAAAGCAACAGCTACTCTTCCTGGGGTCCACACAAAACATGAAACATAATACAGAATGAAATAACACAGAACATCAATAGACAATAACAGCTCAAGGACAGAAATACATACATGTAGTCTACATATCAGTGTATAGACACAAACTATCTAGGTCAAATGGGGAGAGGTGTTGTGCCAAAAGATGTTGCTTTATCTGTTTTTTGAAACCAGGTTTGTTGCTTATTTGAGCAATATGAGATGGAAGGAAGTTCCATGCAATAAGGGCTCTGTATAATACTGCACGCTTTCTTGAATTTGTTCTGGATTTGGGGACTGTGAAAAGACCCCTGGTGGCATGTCTGGTGGGATAAGTGTGTGTGTCAGAGCTGTGTGTAAGTTGACTATGCAAACAATTTGGGATTTTCAACACTTTAATGTTTCTTATGAAAATAAGAAGTGATGCAGTCAGTCTCTCCTCAACTCTTGGCCAAGAGAGAGTGATGTGATGATGTGAATGTGATGGTATGATGTATGATGGCGTCGTGTCTTTGGCTATGCCCGATTAAGTGATATGACATGCTATTCTATAAAATAATTTCTCTGTAATTAATATTACCTGATTGAGCTAATCATGTAAATATAATTAACTAGAGAGTCGGGGCACCACAAAATAATATTTATAGAGCTGTTATCTTCCGAATAAACTCTTAAAGACCTAGTAATATTTTATATCAATAGCAGTCAATATTAATCGTCACCTTAATTCAGTCTCATCTGAAAGTTGTAAATTCTTGGTTATCTTCACGAACCCTGGCTAACAAGTTGAATCAGCAATACAAAATTGGGTTTAATTATTTATTTACTAAATACCTAAATAATCACACAGAATTACATATATACATAATTAATCATAATTTGATTACAAATTAGGTCATAAAGGAAGGCGTCCCTAGCGGGCGGAACAGATATGAGAGCTTGTTACACAAAAGAAAAGGGGCTGGGTTTGAGTGAAAGAGCGGGAAGACTGAGAACCAAAGGAAGAAGCTGTGCTATCGTAAATACAGTATCTGATGCATTCTAAATTACCGCCCATTTGGAAAAGGAAAATGCAATTTACTCTGAGCTGCGCTTCGGTAAGTTGGTGGTAGATGGAAGGCCGTGTTGCCAAACCGCGTCCTTTGTCCTTTGAAGAATGTCTCTGGTGGTCAATTGGATACGTTGTAGTAACGTCGTTGTGTGATAGACGGGATACTCTGTCTGTTCCTTCCTAACCCTCGTTTGCAGCTGCTGTTGCTAACTCAACGGCTAGGAGATATCACTTCTGTAGTGAATAAGAGTTCAAAGTTCATACCATTCACAACCAAAGCTCATGCTGATGTTGGCTTCGTTCTGTAGTTGTTATCTGAACCATTCTGACAGCGGACCGTCGTCCTACATCCTCGGAACAGGAGGTTACATTGTCATCAAGGCTTTATATAGGAAGGGAGAGGAGGTCGTGTTTGAAAAGTTTTATAGCCCATGTCCCTTTACAGCGATTGAGCAGAGCCCTAACCTTATAAAAACCCAATTCTCACATTTTAGAAGCTAAAATCACATTTCATCCCATCAGGAATAATTTAATATTCAAACATTTACATTGAACAACAATTCCATGTGAATCCAATAACTCTGATGTGTAGACTTTCCACTGTAGAGTTTGTCATCTTATTATTGATGAGAATGTCCCAGATGACAACCGAACTGACATCATATTCATTAAGTACCACCGCATATGTTCCATTGGTCGGATTACCAGAATATCGTTCATTTCCCCCCCCCCCCACCTTCTGATGTTCCCAAAATCTTTATGTCAAACACCAAGGTGTTTGCAAATGTAACATCAGTAGGGTAGAGAGAGGAAAAAGGGGGGAAGAGGTATTTATGACTGTCATAAACCTTCCCCCAGGCCAACGTCATGACAATGGTGTGATATGAATGTGATGGTGTGAAGTGAACGTGATGGTAGTATGAATGTCCATAGTGAAATAAGGAGTTTAGACACATATCTCTGTCAGTAAATTAAACTCCTTTCCACTAGAGTCTAGACAATCATTTAACATCAGGGAAGAATCATACCTTCTCAGTTGTACCACTATAGATAGCTCAATAGTCTCAAAAAATTATATTGTTTTTCATTGCGCCGTGCAGCGGTCTAGGTCACTGCATCTCAGTGCTAGAGGCGTCACTATAGACCCTGGTTCGATTCCAGGCTGTATCATAACCGGCCGTGATTGGGAGTCCCATAAGGCAGCCCACAATTGCCAAGTGTCGTCCGGGCTTGGCCGGGGTAGGCAGTCATTGTAAATAAGAAACTGACTGACTTGCCTAGTTAAATAAAGGCTAAATAAATATATAAAATAAAAAGTCTTTAGGCGTGACACTCCAATTTCAAACATATACGTCAATTTATAACGAAAGATAATATAAGGAATGTCGGAGTGTCCCAATGGTTCCCCTCACACTTCATGACAGGCCAATGAAACGATTTAGTGGTTGATACATTACGTTTTAATGAACTGAGAGCCACCCATGTGGAAGGTGATTATAATTGAAATCTCCTTCTGTTTAATAAGTTCATGATAACAGCAGGTGAAACAAAAGGAGAGATATGTATATTTCAGGGGAAGAATTTGAGGTGTAAATGAGTCCATGAACAAGCCTGTTATCTTCTTTCTCTTTTCTTAGTCAGACTATTCTCATTAAGCAATAAGGCATGAGGGGGTATGGTATATGGCCAATATACTACGGCTATCGACTGTTCTTAAGCACGACACAATGAGGCCATATATCACAAACCTCCGAGGTGCCTTATTGCTATTATAAACTGCTTACCAACGTAATTAGATCAGTAAAAATACATGTTTTGTCATTGGCGGTCAGCATTCAGGGCTCGAACTACCCATTTTATAATGTGAAATAATCTCTTGACAATGACTTCCCAAGAAATGCAATATGTATGAAGATTTTAAGATTTTCTTTATAAACTGTGAATATCTCAGTAAAACTGCACAAGATAATGATGCTGGAAGATTCTCAACTTATGTGATAAACGCGACTTAAGCTCTTGGTTTGAGTTCTCCAAGAAAGCTCAAATCACTTTTACAGATCAAAGTCTGGATTTTCTGCCTGTTACGAGTTCATTTTGCTGTTTTGAAACCCATCCTTACCAAAAAAAAGCAGGCTTCTGACAAACAGTTGTGGCAAACATTTGGCCAATTTGCTGCAAATTTGCAAAGACTGGCTATTTCCCAAATGTAAAAAAACATGTTTTATGTAGCTACAACAGTTTTGTCACCAAAGCCCCATATACTACCCACCACTGAGACCTGTATGCTCTCGTTGGCTGGCCCTCGCTTCATATTTGTCACCAAACCCACTGGCTCCAGGTCATCTATAAGTCTTTGCTAGGTGAAGCTCCGCCTTATCTCAGCTCACTGGTCACCATAACAGCACCCACCCGTAGCACGTGCTCCAGCAGGTATATCTCACTGGTCACCCCCAAAGCCAATTCCTTATTTGGCCGCCTTTCCTTCCAGTTCTCTGCTGCCAATGACTGGAACGAACTGCAAAAATCCTTGAAGCTGGAGACTCATATCTCCCTCTCTAACTTTAAGCACCAGCTGTCAGAGCAGCTCACAGATCACTGCACCTGTACATAGCCCATCTGTAACTAGCCCACCCAACAACCTCATCCCATACTGTTATTTTCTTTTGCTCCTTTGCACCCCAGTATCTCTACTTGCACATTCATCTTCTGCACATCTATCACTTCAGTGTTTATTTGCTATATTGTAATTATTTTGCCACTATGGCCTATTTATTGCCTTACCTCTCTAATCTTACCTCATTTGCACACACTGTATTTATACTTTTCTATTGTGTTATTGACTGTATGTTTGTTTATTCCATGTGTAAGTCTGTGTTGTTGTTTGTGTCGCACTGCTTTGCTTTATCTTGGCCAAGTCACAGTTGTAAATGAGAACTTGTTCTCAACTGACCTACCAGGTTAAATAAAGGTGAAATAAAAAAATAGAGATAAATATGAACTCTATGACCGTAGGATGTTCAAAGAAACAACTACAGAATTATACTGAACAAAAATATAAATGCAACATGCTATAATTTCAAAGATTTGACTGAGTTAAAGTTCATTTAAGGAAATCAGTCAATAAAAATGAATTCATTAGGCCCTAATCTATGGTTTTCACATGATTGGGGAGGGGTGCAGCCATGGATGGGCCTTGGAGGGCTTAGGCCCACCAATTTGGCAGCCAAGCCCACCCACCGGGGAGGCAGGCTCAGCCAATCAGAATGAGTTTTTACCCACGAAAGGGCTTTATTTCAGACAGAAATACTCCTCAGCACCACCCCCACCCTCCCTCAGATGATCCTGCAGCTGAAGAAGCCGGATGTGGAGGTCCTGGACTGGCGTGGTTACACATGGTCTGCCGTTGTGAGACCGGTTGGACATACTGTCAAATTCTCTAAAACAACATTGGAGGCACTCTCCCTCAAAACTTGAGACATCTGCTAAAAGTCAGTTTGCTAGAAACATCTCCTGTGGGAAAATGTGCATTTTCTTTTATGCAGATTTTAGAATATTCACATGAAAGTCTATCGCAATTTGGATGGACACCAACCTAATGTCTTGGAGTGTGCAGTTATGCGTACCAGATTTTGGAATGCTTTTCCTTTCATTCAAGGTTTACAAAATGCCATCATCTAATTTCCCCATCAATCTCCCTATCCATTATTTTACTTTCTGGTCTTGTTGAAGCTGTGTCAGAATGTCTTCCTGCCTATCTTGTAGACTGGATGAGGACCACTGGCAGAAGTCTTAAAGTGACATCGCCTTGTGTAATGGAGAGTTGAATGTTTAAATAACAACTTGATTGTTTCAGACTAAAAATGAATGAGCATCTGCGGCACCACCAACAGGGTCATTTCAAACAACACCTGCACTTCCAGAAGAAGATCTTGTGCCTGCTTCTCTCTGGACTGGCAAAGCAAAGCTCTTGTCCTTGAAGACCACAATACCAGTTATCGACGAGTTTCCCCGAGCAGTCCGGATTTTAAATGTACAAGTGTTAAAGGAATTTCAAGAAGTCCTGAGGACTCTGTTGTAAAGCAGACAATTACTTTTTTAGTAGTATTTTATTAAACTTAAAAAATAAATAAAAATGACAAACTTAGACAACTTAACATTTATATACATATCCACAAAAATGTATGACATCACACTTTCTCAGATCCACATGTTCCCACTGTATCCACACCCAATGCTGTTTCTAATGCTCGTTAGACTCTGCCCCATAGGACTTCAAATTGTGTTATGTTGTAACCAGACAAACAATTTATGTTCCATTGCAGTTAGTCACTTGTCTGGCTAACACCTAACTCTTGAAGTTGTCCTGACTTCAGTGTCTTTCACCATGTCGATAATAAAGGGGTCTGTCTTTACTGGTTGGCTCTCCTCTGTGTCTTTCTCACTCAAACACCCACAGCCACTCAGCCCCTTAGCGCCACCCCCTTCTTTGTGCTCACTCTGTTGCGAGCACAAAGTATTCAATGAATTATACATTTCTTTTAACAATCAGTTTTCAAAATACACAACAAATCTTTCGACATGTCCCTGGCAAGACCTGGCCACTGCTCCAGCTTGGTGTGTCGCTTGGTGTGTCCACAGTCCTATGTATTCATGTGTGTGTCCAGAGGACCTCCACACATTTAGAAAGAAAGATGGTGTTTATAGAATACTCACTGCGTGTAAGGGTTTTATATTCTTCTTTAACGTCAGGCTATAGTTAAGTCATCCAAAAGCAGGAGCGTATCCTGGTCCATCTCTTCCACTGCGAAAGAGAGGGTGAGAGGTAAAAGGGGGTACCTAATCAGTTGCACAACTGAATGCATTAAACCAACATGTGTTGTCTGCATTTCTCTGAATCAGAGGGGTGCGGGGAGCTGCCTTAGTCGACATCCACGGCGCCCAGGGAGCAGTTGTTGCCTTTGCTCAAGGGCAGGGCGGCAGATTTGAACCAGCGACCTATCAGTTACTGGCCCACTGCTCTTAACCGCTAGGCTTAACCGCTAGGCTTAACCGCTAGGGGGGAGATTTTAAGGGATAGTTTCAACCATATCTCTAAATGAAATACTTTGAGGGGAGGGTTGATAAACCAGGTCAAATGGCTGAACAAAGGCAAGGGAGTGAGGAAAGAGCAGAACGAATAGGGACGGCAGTAGCTTTGAGGTTAGAAAGGCAGGCTGATATTTAAATAACCCTGAGCTGCCTGCTGGGAAATCTGCAGGGAGTGATCAGTCAGCCAGAACCATCTACAATATCTCTTTATACCACCTACTGCTGTTTTGCCCTTGAGCAAGGCACTTTACCCCTAAGTGCCCATGAGCTGCACTCAGCCTGTGATGTGTGTGTTGTGTCAGGTCGGTCACTGTGACAGAATATTTATGCAAATTACCAATAAAGCAAGTATGGTAAAACGGCAAGACTGTCTATGGTAGCTGTGCATGTAATGTAGACTACCGTTCAAAAGTTTGGGTCACTTAGAAATGTCCTTGTTTTCGAAAGATTATTATTTTTTTGTCCATTAAAATAACATAACATTTATCATAAATACAAAGTAGACATTGTTAATGTTGTAAATTATTATTGTAGCTGGAAACAGCAGATTGTTAATGGAATATCTACATAGGCGTACAGAGGCCCATTATGGCACATTGTGTTAGCTAATCCAAGTTTATCATTTTAAAAGGCTAATTGATCATTAGAAAACCATTTTGCAATTATGTTAGCACCGCTGAAAACTGTTGTCCTGATTAAAGAAGCAATACAATTGGCCATCTTTAGACTAGTTGAATCTGGAGCATCAGCATTTGTGGGTTTGATTACAGGCTCAAAATGGCCAGAAACAAAAAACTTTCTTCTGAAACTCGTCACTCTATTCTTGTTCTGAGAAATGAAGGCTATTCCATGCGATAAATTGCCAAGAAACTGAAGATATCGTACAATGCTGTGTACTACTCTCTTCACAGAACAGAGCAAACTGGCTCTAACCAGAATAGAAAGAGGAGTTGGGAGTCCCGGTGCACAACTGAGCAAGACGACAAATACATTAGAGTGTCTAGTTTGAGACACAGACACCTCACAAGTACCCACAAAATACCACTCAACGTCAACAGTGAAGATGCGACTCCAGGATGCTGGCCTTCTAGGCAGTGTTGCATATCTCAGACTGGCCAATAAAAATAAAATATTAAGATGGGCAAAAGAACACAGACACTGGACAGAGGAAATCTGCCTAGAAGGCCAGCATCCCGGAGATGCCTCTTCACTAAGAGGCTCTGGCTCTAGTCCGGTGTAGATCCGTTGGTAGAGCATGGCGCTTGCAATGCCAAAGTTGTGGGTTCAATTTCCACGGGGGAACCAGTATGAACACTTACGCACTCACTACTGTCAGCCGACCTGGATAAGAGCGTCTGCTAAATGATTAAAATGTAAAGGTTTAAAAGTTAAGATTCCATTAAGGTTGTACTATTGGTTATCGATGGCAATGTGGGAGATGTAGATCCTGGGTCAATGAGAATCAGTGCTCACGAGGACCAGGAGGGGACCTGCAGCTCTCAGCCGTGTGCCAGAGGAGAGGTCTACTGCTCTGCAGGATGTTGCACAGGTGGGGGCCAACAACGCAGCACAGGAGGCAATCCTAGTGCAGGTGATCTTCACCTCCTACTTCTTCGAAGAGAGTGCTGTTCCTTGGCAACACCTTGTGCAATTGACTACACTACGCACAAGCCCACGTAGGTTATTTTTGAACACTGTCTCTTTAACTACCGTATTTTCTCAATAAGTCTCCCTCCCTCACTTCATCCCTAAATCCTCTAGGTTCTGAACTACCTGAAACAGAGGGCACAGCATGGTCAGAGGTGAAAGGTCACTTGGTAGGGTCAGCAGGAAGTATTATTAAAGAGATGCTTTACATTGAAATACAGCTAGAGATGTAGTAGTATCAGAGTTAATGATCCAAGGTCAGTTTTGTATTTCACCACCTGATCATTATGACTGACAAAGTGTTAGAATTGAAAAGACACAAGGCTTAATCATGCCATCTTGCTCTCTCCATCTCTCTCGTCTGCAGGTATGTTTTGATGTGAGAGAGGATGCCAACCCCCAGTTCCGTCATCTCCACCTCACCCGCTATGAAGATAACCTTTGGGCCGACTGGGAGCCCAGGGCTGGGTAGGAGACACCACTAGAGTCACTATTATGTAACTGTGATGACCTGAGAGAATAGGAAGTTTAGTAGCACTGTAATTAATTAATTAAACCCTGTCTTCCCTGCTCTTATGTTCTTTTCTCTTTCCCTTTCGGTCTTTGACACTCATACCTCTCTCCCTACCTTCTCTTTCTTCCTCTCTGTTTTTATAATGCATGCCAGATGTGCATTGAAGTATAGATTGAACTTACAATTTTAATATTTATAATGCATGTATTATGTAATTATGACACTTGGATAATGAACTTTAAATAAAGCTTTTCACATTCTCTGCTGGTTGAAATTAAGTCTCTCATTTGGTTAGGCTCCCAAGTGGCTCAGCGGTCTAAGGCACTGCAGACACCCTGGTTCAAATCCAGGCTGTTTCAAAACCGGCTGTGATTGGGAGTCCCATAGGATGGCTCACAATTGGCCCAGTGTCGTCCGGGTTTGGGCGGTGTAGGCCGTCATTGTAAGTAAGAATTTGTTTTTAACTGACTTGCCTAGTTAAATAAAGGTTAAATCAATCAAATGAAAAGTTGATGAAATACTACACCAATCTTGTGTCCTCAGATTATGTAGATGGATTCCATCTACATAAAGGAAGTGTACTGCCTTTTTTACATTCTGGTCCTGTATATATGAATTACAAATCAGCTATTAACTAGTTAAATCATGTCTTCTAGTCTAACACAGAGTTACAATGTGTAACCATTGATGTCCCAGGACCAGGATTTGTTAACACTGTTTATGTGCAGAATTGTAATACATACATGTAGACACAGCATAATTCAAAAGACTGGAGTTTGATACTCCTGGTATTGGATAGGACTGGAAAAGAATGTCTCACTGACATTCATACCTGAACCGTACCGTTATTTGCCAAGGTAGAGTACATGATCAGTGAATATATTCAATGTACATGCTGCAATGTGGGAAACTCACGCTTGGTATTAATGTATATACGACTTGCATCCTTGGCACAATAAAGTTATATTCTATTCTACTCAATCCATAGTCTTCATTGATGCCATTCCGAGTGACTTGAAGTCAATACAACCGGCTATGATAGCTGAGGTTCATAGCTAGCTAGCTACTATTTACATTATAATATTTACATGTAACAGTCATGTGTGTAACAGTCATTTTCTGCAATTTCCTGGGGATTGGTGGAAGCCATTAAAGCCACTGTTCTGAACTAATATTAATACAAAACATTTTAAACGGTCCATACACAGATCGGCTACATAGCTAGCTACACGACTTTCAGCTCCCTCCAAAGATTTTCTATTGGGTTCAAGCGGTGGGGTTGAAGCTACGAACCCATAGGCTTGGCTCTCTCATCCCTTCCAGGCTTCTGGGAAAGAGGGTGGACAATGAGCAGCTACAGCTACCTTGTCCATGAACCTCAGGAACTTGACTGCTATTGTCCTGTGCCTGTCACCTGGGCCGGTGGTGGGTTTTCCAGTCCTGTGAGCACGCTCCACCTCAATCTTCTTGTGGTCCATCTTCAATTTCTCAGAGATCATTACCCTCACTTTGTCCTCAGACTACATCCAAGTCTAATGTGGAGATTCTGCAATTCCGTCCACAACCACGTTGTTTCCGCATTGTCCCTCGAGATCTGATTTGAGAACTGGGAGTCTGATTTATTGGTCATTGTTATGATGGATTCACACACTGACGTCCTCTCTCAATGACTTAGAGATTGCTGTCATCTTGCCGTTCTCCTGTTTCAACTCATTGAGCTGACCCTGGGAGAACTGCAAAATGTTATTCAAGTCCTGGACCTCTCTGGCCAGGTCGTCCATTATTTTATTAGTAGAATCCACAAGTATTTGGACAAAATACTTGAAGTTATTTTCTTGTTGTAGGCCTCTTTTTGTTTGTTTAAAAGATTCTTCACGTCTGATAGAGAGACAACACTGTCCTCAACGGTACTCCCGCCGGCTTTGGTCTTTGTCATGGTAGCTAGCACAGTAGGCTACGCTGTTACTCCTCGCAGTTCCAGACAGGGCAGGTCACAGGGAAGATTGCAAACAACAAACAGCAGGGATCTAGACAGCCACAAACCCGGGGAAATCCGCGGTCCCAGCCACAACGGCTAAACGCGTCGCGGGCTGCATTCAAGGAAACCCTGCTAGGTTGACATAGGCTAGCTGTGACGCCAAATAGTTCATCAGACCCATCCTTGGTTGGCAGGATCACTGGAAAGAGACAAGTAGTCGACATGCATATTGGTATTAAAATGCAAATCATTAGTTATCTATCTAGCTACATATCACATGAATTGTGCAAAAAATATGATAGCTAACTTTATCTAGTTAAGCACTAGCCAGTCAGTCAGTGGTGCTGACAGATTGAAACTGGTATCAACAAAATGTGTTTCACTCTATCCCATAAAACATGACATTGCTAACGAGGATTCATTTAGCTATTAAATGTTAAAGTTTATTAGAAAGTTGAATGAATAAGTTAACACTCACCGGACAACTTTGGTAGGTAGCTAGCTAGACAGCTTGGTTTTCATTTTCCAACAGATATTTATAATCCCCCTGATTGGTCATCAAAAAAACCTCTGGAAAACGTTTGCAAACCTTTGGCAATATTTTTGTGGCATACTATTACTATTTAGTTTGCAAATTTACCACAAAGGTAAAGGGGCAGCCCTTTAACAGGCATTTTACACATAATTGGGTTACAAGCAATATGGTGTCTTGTGAATAGAAAACTAGGACAGAAGTCAACACAGTGCTGCAGGGGTTTCCTAAAGAAAAACAAAACAATAATTTATTCTCATTTCATTTTGCAATGATCACAATTATACCACACGCTTACCTGGCTACAAGTGTGCTAACTACATATTACTCGATATAAGACCATTGACATAAAACAAATACAGGAGTTGGTTTCAAAGTTCAAATTTACAATATTTTAACTGAAAATTAGGCGTTTTCAACAAGTACATTTTATGCAGTACACTGAACCAGACTGGAATGTGTGTAGTTATAGTGTATGGAAACCTGATTTCACAATTGGGAAATGTACTGCCAAGTTATGAGTCCTGCACACCGGCAGTCATCCAATCCATAACTAGTAAGTACAAGGGTGCAGAGTGTGCCTGTGCTACTCAACGATCCGCCATTGTTAAAAAATAGTACTCTTAACTTATTTTAAGATGAAGCTTGAGCTCAACTTTGAGCAGCACCAGAGAACGATACAAATGTTTTGAATTGAATTGGAAACTGTTTAGGTTATGTTGAGAAACATTAACATTGTACAATATGTGCAAATAAAGGATAATGTGAACATAAATATGCTAAATGGTATGAAGAGAGGATGTACCAGTACTACATTGCATTGCAGTAATGTAATATAATACCAGAGGGGTAACATATCACAGATCATCTTCAAAGCCTCTTGAAATAAAATAACCCTTTGCAATTCAAATGGTTGCAAAGGGAAATGCAAATAGTCCACAGTTTTTTTGTGATACTATAAAAGTATCATCTCAACATTGGTCCCTTTTATGCATATAGAAAATGTAAGCATTCAATCCAAGTTCTCTCTTTACTATCTTGTTTTGAAGAAATGTGTCATTATTTGGTAAATCAATGGTGGTACTTTTAGTTCTATGAGTGTGTGGAATCAGCAGAAAGTCCTGGACATTAAAACTTAAACATTAGTCATTTGGATTTTCAAATAAGTGTTCACATCTTAAAGGTCTCGAAGAGTCATTCTGATTCACATCTAAAATAGCTTTTTGAAAGACTAAAATATCACCCATAATATCTGTTTTGGATAGAAATGCTCCCCCCCCCCCCCCCCCCTCTGTTCCATGCAGGCTGAAAACCTAGACATACACAGTTGAAGTCGGAGGTTTACATACACTTAGGTTGGAGTCATTAAAACTAGTTTTTCAACCACTCCACAAATTTCTTGTTAATAAACTATAGTTTTGGCAAGTCGGTTAGGACATCTACTTTGTGCATGACAAGTAATTTTTCCAACAACTGTTTACAGACAGATTATTTTACTTATAATTCACTGTATCACAATTCCAGTGGGTCATAAGTTTACATACACTAAGTTGACTGTGCCTCTGTCATGGCTTTAGAAGCTTCTGATAGGCTAATTGACATAATTTGAGTCAAATGGAGGTGTACCTGTGGATGTA
This sequence comes from Oncorhynchus mykiss, assembly GCF_057628025.1. NCBI lineage: Eukaryota > Metazoa > Chordata > Actinopteri > Salmoniformes > Salmonidae > Oncorhynchus > Oncorhynchus mykiss. The sequence continues at coordinate 93,497,552 of NC_143023.1, forward strand.
TTTCAAGGCCTACCTTCATACTCAGTACCTCTTTGCTTGACATCATGGGAAAATTAAAAGAAATCAAACAAGACTGCAGAATTGTTTTTTGTACAAGTCTGGAAATTGATCCAAAGTATGAACCAAACGCCCGAAGGTACCACGTTCATCTGTACAAACAATAGTATGCAAGTATAAACACCATGGGACCACGCAGCCGTCATACCGCTCAGGAAGGAGATGCATTCTGTCTCTTAGAGATCAACGTACTTTGGTGCGAAAAGGGCAAATCAATCCCAGAACAACAGCAAAGGACCTTGTGAAGATCCTGGAGGAAACAGGTACCAAAGTATCTATATCCACAGTTAAACAAGCCCTATATCGACATAACGTGAAAGGCCACTCAGCAAGGAAGAAGCCCCTGCTCCAAAACCACCATAAAAAAGACAGACTACGGTTTGCAACTGCACATGGGGACAAAGATCGTACTTTTTGGAGAAATGTCCTCTGGTCTGATGAATTTTTTTTTTGAACTGTTTGGCCATAATGACCATCGTTATCGGAGGAAACAGGGGGAGGCTTGCAAGCCAAAGAACATCATCCCAACCATGAAGCACTAGAGTGGCTTCATCATGTTGTGGGGGTGCTTTGCTGCAGGAGGGAATGGTGCACTTCACAAAATAGATGGCATCATGAAGAATAAAAAATGATGTGGATATATTGAAGCAACATCTCAAGATATAAGTCAGGAAGTTTAGGCTTGGTTGCAAATGGGTCTTCCAAATGGACAATGACCCTAAGCATACTTACAAAGTTGTAGCAAAATGGCTGAAGGACAATAAAGTCAAGGTACTTAAGGACACCTTTGTTGTCCTTAAGCCATTTTGCCACAACTTTGGAAATATGTTTAGGGTCATTGTCCATTTGGAAGACCCATTTGCGACCAAGGTTTAGCTTCCTGACTGGCCATCACAAAGCCCTGGCCTCAATCCCATTGAAAATCTGTGGGCAGAATTGAAAAAGCGTGTGCGAGCAAGGAGGCCTACAAACCTGACTTGGTTACACCAGCTCTATCTGGAGGAATGGGACAAAATTCACCCAATTTATTGTGGGAAGCTTGTGGAAGACTTCCCAAAACGTTTGACCCAAGTTAAACCATTTAAAGGCAATGCTACCAAAAACGAATTGAGTGTATGTAAACTTCTTACCCACTAAAACTTCTTACCCACTAAAAGATTAAATAAATAATTGTCTCTACTATTATTCTGGCATTTCACATTCTTAAAATAAAGTGGTCATCCTAACTGACCTAAGATAGGGAATTTTTACTAGGATTAAATGTCAGGAATTGTGAAAAACGGAGTTTAAATGTATTTGCCTAAGGTGTATGTAAACTTCTGACTTCAACTAAGTATCTTTGCCATTATAGATGAATAGGGTAAATGTTTAATTGTATTTGCTGACACCCAACCCACTGATATGTTGTCACTAGTAGAGTAGCTATCTAACTATAAAAACCATGCCCTTCTGCAAACACACCTTCTCCAATGTTGGTTACAAGGCGGCACTTATTTAAATTAGGTAATAGAATATAATGTTACCATTGGTGTATTAAAATGAGAGAGTTAGAGTGATGTCACCCTATCCCCTTAATAATCCCACCTCCTGAATCCAAGTTTTTGACATGGGGGGGGGGGGACCAGTGACTCTATGATCAAACTTTATCAATGTAGAAGAACCTTGATCTAGTTTCATCCAAATATTATCCAATTTCATGAAAGACATTATTTTGACTGTTCATGACCTTTAAAGGGAAACTTCGTATTTTGGCAGAGGCACTTTATCTACTTCCCCAGAGTCAGATGAACTTGTGAATACCATTTTTATGTCTCTGCGTGCAGTTTGAAGGAAGTTGTAAATAGCGCAATGACTAAGTCTATGGTAATCTTTTACTTTTCATTTTTATATTTAACCAGGCAAGTCAGTTAAGAACAAATTCTTATTTACAATGACGGCCTACCCCGGTCAAACCCTAAACCGGATGACTCTGGGCCAATTGTTCTCCGGCCTATGGGACTCCCTATCATGGCCAGGTGTCATACAGCCTGGAATCGAAACAGGGTATGTAGTGATGCCTCTAGCACTGAGATGCAGTGCCTTTTACCACTGCGCCACTCGGGAGCCCAAACTGCTAGCATGCTGGCTGATACCCATAGACTTCCAGTCATTGCGCTAACGCTAGTTAGCATTGGCTCGGAAACCTACCTCTAACTTCCTTCATACCAAAATCCCGAAGTGTCCCTTTAAAGGACAAATCAAATGGCTGGTTTATCAAATCTAGACCTGCAAGAAGTAGGATTTCTGTACTGTACATTCAGTTGAACGCCTCTCCCCCTGAGGGAGTACATACAAATATTCTGACCTGTGTGGGTTGGAATCACTGCATAACAGAACAGAAATATGAAAATAATTGAACACTATGCAGGTAATTACAGTTACAGGATGAACTAAGAAAAATAATTGCTCAGTAATCTCATACAAAAGTGTTTCTGGAACAGAGAGAAATAATGAAAAACAGATTTTTTTAATGCCATGGAAACCATTGGTTAAAATTCTTTAGAAAATGCTATTTTTCGGGTAACAAAGTTGTGAAAAATATTCCTATCGCCCTCATAAAAACGCCACATTGAACGAGGCAAGTATATAATACCACATGGGGTACTGTAGATCAGTGTTTCTCAAATTCCAGTCCGGAGACCAGCACCGGTCCCTGGGATGTTGCTCACCGGGGTAGGGCCATAGCTTGCTGGTTCCTGGTATCAATACGGTTGAGAAACACTGCTATAGAATGTTATGTGTTAGTTGTATATTATACAGTGGTGACTGACAGGAAGGCCTTATGTACTTTGGCCCTGGGGTCATCAGGGGCCTTGGCCCCGTGAGTCATCAGTTCCTGAATGGTCATCCAGTTGTCCAGGATCTTCTTGTTGCGCTTCTTCATCATCTTCCTGTGGCTCAGTTCGATGATGCTGACCTCCTTGCGTCCTTCGTTGCTGCTCTGAGGACTCTCCCTCAGGCTCTCCAGTCGGCTGCGCTGCATGAACTCTCGTCTCCTCCGCTGTTCTTTAGCCCTGACCAGATGCTGCTTCCTCTCCTCTTTACTCCAGTACCGCCCCATCTTCATCTCGGACATAGCGTCGTCGTCCGTGGTCATCCCTCCGCTACGCTCCTCTTTGATCTTCAGGGCGCGTTCCCGCAGGATCTTGTCCCTGATTGGTCTCTTGGTGATGTAGCGCGTGCCGTCCGAACGGATCTTCACCTTCCATTCCATCTTAGGCTCGATGGCGGGGCTCAGCTGGGGCTCCTTGACCCCACTGAGCAGGCTCAGCTGGCTCTGGGCGTACTCCGCAGCCGAGCGCTGCTGAATCAGCTGCATGTAGCTCTGGTAGTGGCGAGCGTGGGCCGGGATGTTGCCGTTGGGCTGGCGGTGCTGGGAGTCATGGGACGGGGATAGGTAAGGGATCTGGGAGGCCCTGGGAGGAGGCTGAGGCTTCACCTTCCAGTTCCCCAACCCACTCCTTTCGTTGTCTGCAGGGGACACCTTGTCCGACTCGGAGGGGTAAAGGCTGTGGTCTGGGATGCTGGCCTTGCCTGGGATGGGGGCCCAGTGGAGAGGCCGGTGTTTGGGGCTGGGGCTGGCTATAGTGTGGAGGCTGGCCATGCTGCTGCGGAGGTTCCTCTGGTTGGTGATGGTCACCATCCTCCTCTGAAGGGAGTGCTCAGGAGAGCGGTCCATTGCCAGCGGCGTGCTGCGAGAGCTCTCTGCAGTGTTGTAGGCACTCGAGCTGTCCTTGTCTGACTTCTCCGGCTTCTCCGGACACTCGTTGATGTCCACCAGCTTGCTTCTTCTAGGTGAGTCATTGCACCCCAGGTGGGAGCTTTGGTCCTTAGGTGTGGGGCAGACAATTTGGGGAAACACTTGCTGCCCCTGGTTCCACTGGGACCCCACCGGCCCCTTGCCGAGCTTGTGTGCCTGCATGATGTTCTGGCACTCTAGCTCGATGCTACGGAGCTCGTCATTGAGCATGCGGAGCTCACGCTGCACGCCACCGGCTGGCTCTCCCAGCCTACACTCTATAGTGCTGCGTCTGCTATAGATCAGGTCATACTCGCCGCTGTTACGGATCTGACACTTCAGCTCCAGGAGCTGCTGGAACCGATCTCCATCCTCTGCAACATCCTCCTCTTCCCCCTCCTCCTCCTCTTCTTCTTCGTCCAGACGCGTGGGACAGTCCTGTCTGTCCCTCAGACATTGGGAGAGTCTCCGTTGGATGTGGGATAGGAGGGCGTTGTGGTCGGGGGCGTCGATGCTGTTCCTTAACGACATCCCCAGCCCACTGTCCTGAGTTCTGGAGGAACAGGTGGCAGTGATGTCATCCTCTTCTCCTTTGGTCTGTAATAAAGAAAAAATTATATAATTAGTACTGAAATTAGCCCCAATGTAAAGAAATAGGTACAATTCTTGAATAAGATTCATAACTATACTGAACAAAAATAAAAAACACAACATGCAACCTTTGGGTAGCCATGCCACGACAATCAGAATGAGTTTTTCCCCACAAAGGGCTTTAGCATTATTACAACACTCTCCCTAGTGTAGTTTCTGAAATTTTGAACGTCTTTGGCCTGTCCCTGCGGCAGTATGGTCTCACCTTCTCCTGAAGTGCCTCTAGCTCCATCTCTTCTCTCTGTTGCTCTTCCAACATTTCCATCTTCAGTTGCTCCAGGAATTCACTGTGTTCATCATCCAACCATGCTTCCTCCAGCTATAGATAGATAGAGAGAGCGAGAGAGCGAGAGAGCGAGAGAGCGAGAGAGCGAGAGAGAGAGAGAGAGAGAGAGAGAGAGAGAGAGAGAACCATTTAAACCAGAACATGAGAAACCCTTACACCATTTAGCTGGCCATTCAAGAGCCACAACAAGACATTAAAATGTTGCTTTATGAAGCTGTTGATAGAGTCAATACATACACAGAGTGGTCAGGCTTTCAACAGTTTCATAAAGCCAGAAATTCATGAGGTGTGTTTTGTTGTGGTTCTTGAGTGCCCAGCTTGTTATGGCTCTTGAATGGCCAGCTGGTTGTTACTCTTGATTGGCCAGCTGGTTGTTACTCTTGATTGGCCAGCTGGTTGTTACTCTTGATTGGCCAGCTGGTTGTTACTCTTGATTGGCCAGCTGGTTGTTACTCTTGATTGGCCAGCTGGTTGTTACTCTTGATTGGCCAGCTTGTTGTGGCCTCAGTGTCCTTCATGATCTCTTTGTCTGCTTGTGTCAAACTAAACGTTGAAGCCAGGACTTTAGACTGTGAGAGACTTATTTAATTACCAAAAGGTGAAGGAAGAGATTCCATTTTGGCTCATGGCTCATCCGCTGTTCAGATGGTTAAGCGTTGCACCTGTACTACCATTACTGCACTTCAATTCCACCTTATAAATGTTGGATTTCCTTCTCATTGAACTTCTCAAAGAATTGACATACAGGACTTCGCTGCTGTCGCTTACCTTTCTCTGACATTTTTTCACGACGATGGCATAGTGGTGGAGACTCCAAAATAATTGATTCCTCGACTCCTTGCACGTCGACTTCCGATGTCAACTCCCATTTCTGAGTGTCAAGATTCAATTCCGCTAGATATCGACTCCGAAGATTCAGTATTTTTGGAATGGAGGAGAGCATTTCATAGCAAGCTAGCGTGGGACAGAGAGCGAGGGTAGGGGCACAGTATAGGTAGGTTGGCCATCAGGCACTAGGCATATCTATCGGCAATCAAAAGCTGTATCTCGCAATGGGCTGTATATCTTGCAACTTCAGTAAAGCAGTAAACCAATGAATAGGCTAGGACAGTGGTCACCAGCCAGTCGATCACGAGGGTATTTCTAGTCGATTACCACAGATGTATGTAAAAAACCCAAAGGTAAAGCCTTGCGTTCTTATTTTAGTTTTCCTTTCGCCTTGTTGACTGTAGGTGCACTTGATTCAGCAGGCCTAGCGCAGGGAAGGCAAAGTGTTCCCATTTTGAACCATTTCATGTGTTTGAAGGTAGAACTCTTCCTACCTGGTAGGCCCAGAGAGCAAATCAAGTGCACCTATTGGCCTACCACTGGCCAATCAGATAGCTCACATCATAAAAAAACATGACTAGAGAGACTCAATGAATACAGTGGAGGGAGGGAGGGAGGGAGGGAGGGAGGGAGGGAGGGAGGGAGGGAGGGAGGGAGAGAGAGAGAGAGAGACGGTGAGTCTGGTGACAGGCAGCCTCACCTCTGCTCCCTCCCCTCAGACTGACCATCAGATGCAGGCCATCAGTCCAGTAAAATGAAAAAAGCTAATTATTATGCTCTCTCTGCTGTGCCTCCAAAAGTAATACAACACATATATTACCAGTGTGATCATATACCTACCATTGTTAAATATAATTTCAAAATGGTCTGAGAAGAACAACAATGACAGGACAATTCAAGCATAGCCAATATGCAATGATAATGTATTGGGCCTATAGCTTACTGTACAAACCTCATTGCTACAGAACTGTTTTTAATTGGTTAATGTAGCACAGGCTTAGGTTTTTTAAGTCATATTTAGAAAACATCTGAGTGGTAGATCTGGACTTGCATTTCGACTCAGAAAGTGATCTCGACTCAGAAAGTGATCTCGACTCAGAAAGTAATCTCGACTCAGAAAGTAATCTCGACTCAGAAAGTAATCTCGACTCAGAAAGTGATCTCGACTCAGAAAGTGATCTCGACTCAGAAAGTAATCTCGACTCAGAAAGTGATCTCGACTCAGAAAGTAATCTCGACTCAGAAAGTAATCTCGACTCAGAAAGTAATCTCGACTCAGAAAGTGATCTCGACTCAGAAAGTAATCTCGACTCAGAAAGTAATCTCGACTCAGAAAGTAATCTCGACTCAGAAAGTGATCTCGACTCAGAAAGTGATCTCGACTCAGAAAAGGCATGTGACCATTGGGCTAGGATATTGAAATGTGAGTGAGATGTAACACCTTCGCTCTCACACAATCACACATCTGTGCATGTGAACGGGTTCGCTTCAAGCCGTTCACAGCGTGGTAGCCAGGGCACCAAAAACAGCGGAGGAGTTGAGCCTCTCGCTTTAAGACTCTTAGTTGTTGAGGAAACTGACCTACAGTTCACTTTCTGCATCTACGTAAAAAAAAACTAAGAAAAAAAATAACATTGTTTTTCGGTTAGGGACTTTTCTTAACTCCCAGTTTAATTTAAAGCGTTCACACCCCTAACACACACACACACACACCATTCGCCATGGCCTTGGGCCTGAACTCACTGCATATTAGCCTTCCATGAGTTTTTATGGCATACCGTTGGAAGTCGATGAAATAAAACACGATGTGAGGGGGTGTCCATGGTCTATACAGGAGCATGTAACAGCCCTGCAGTGTTTCATCTAAGAAACACAAGTGGTATATTTATGTTTTGGCTGTTGTGTATAACTCAGGATGTCATGAATAAAAATAACTCTACTGACTGATCTATTGGTCCTATGGACCTTCAGTATAGGCCTATCTGTGTTTACCGTACGGGTGTATTAAAGGGAGAGTTTTAAACACTTTTACTGAGGTAAGAACATTTATATTGGGGTAAAACTGGTTGTAAACTCACCTGTATTTCTGGTCTGGTGACCAGTAACACAATGTTCCTACTGTTCTGTTCTGTTCTGTTCTGTTCTGTTCTGTTCTGTTCTGTTCTGTTCTGTTCTGTTCTGTTCTGTTCATTCCGTCCGTCCGTCCGTCCGTCCGTCCGTCCGTCCGTCCGTCCGTCTGTGTGTGTGTGTGTGTGTGTGTGTGTGTGTGAGCTCACCTGTATCTCGGGCCTGGCAACCAGCAGTACGAATTTCCTAGTATCTTCACTAGAGAGCACCGCTACAGCCTCCTTTCTGTCCTGCACATCCTGACCATTGATCTGGGGAAAACACAACACACGCTGTTATTCACACAGACACACACACACTAAGGGAAAGGCCACTTTCCCTCTTTAATCTCACTCAAACACTGTAGAAAGAGCCAGCCAAGTTGGCATAAAGCAAAAGGTACTGTACAATAAGACAGTCCTTCCTGTGCATCTGCAGTCAGTGTCTACTCTGCATTCCATAGCAGGCCAGCCAGGCAGGCAGGACCAAGCTTTGATTGATTATGAATGGAACAGTAGTCCATGGACCGACCGTTTGCACTAGAGCGGCCCTGCTCCTGAAAGCATCCGGCATCCGGAAGCAACGCACATTTATACATCCAGACGCCCCACACAATTAACTGGGCTGTGACGGGGGGGGGGGGGGGGGGTCCGCTTTCCTCTGCATAGAGTAATGGCCCTGTCAGCGGGGTATAATAGTGGAGGGAAGGGGTGGTGGCCTGGATCACAACCACTAACCCAAACCCCTCGCTTTGCCTCGCAGCTCAAACCAGTCACACAACACATGTACTGCACTGCACAGAAGACACACAGACAACACATGTACTGCACTGCACAGAAGACACACAGACAATTTGGGAAGCAGCAAGCGCCGGCCGTATGTCTCACCAAACAGTGCTTACCCTTCTTCCATCCTCTTCCTATAATTACAGCACTGTGTACCCACCTCTCTCTCTCTCTCTGTCTCACTGTCTGTCTGTCTCTCTCCCCTTTCCCACTCAATAACCCCTATTCAGTAACACTGTGTACCCACCTCTCTCTCTCTGTCTCACTTCCCTCTCCCACTCAATAACCCCTATTCAGTAACACTGTGTACCCACCTCTCTCTCTCTGTCTCACTCCCCTCTCCCACTCAATAACCCCTATTCAGTAACACTGTGTACCCACCTCTCTCTCTCTGTCTCACTCCCCTCTCCCACTCAATAACCCCTATTCAGTAACACTGTGTACCCACCTCTCTCTCTCTGTCTCACTCCCCTCTCCCACTCAATAACCCCTATTCAGTAACACTGTGTGCCCACCTCTCTCTCTGTCTCACTCCCCTCTCCCACTCAATAACCCCTATTCAGTAACACTGTGTGCCCACCTCTCTCTCTGTCTCACTCCCCTCTCCCACTCAATAACCCCTATTCAGTAACACTGTGTGCCCACCTCTCTCTCTGTCTCACTCCCCTCTCCCACTCAATAACCCCTATTCAGTAACACTGTGTACCCACCTCTCTCTCTCTGTCTCACTCCCCTCTCCCACTCAATAACCCCTATTCAGTAACACTGTGTACCCACCTCTCTCTCTCTGTCTCACTCCCCTCTCCCACTCAATAACCCCTATTCAGTAACACTGTGTACCCACCTCTCTCTCTCTGTCTCACTCCCCTCTCCCACTCAATAACCCCTATTCAGTAACACTGTGTACCCACCTCTCTCTCTCTGTCTCACTCCCCTCTCCCACTCAATAACCCCTATTCAGTAACACTGTGTACCCACCTCTCTTTCTCTGTCTCACTCCCCTCTCCCACTCAATAACCCCTATTCAGTAAGACTGTGTACCCACCTCTATCTCTCTGTCTCACTCCCCTCTCCCACTCAATAACCCCTATTCAGTAACACTGTGTACCCACCTCTCTCTCTCTGTCTCACTCCCCTCTCCCACTCAATAACCCCTTTTCAGTAACACTGTGTACCCACCTCTCTCTGTCTCACGCCCCTCTCCCACTCAATAACCCCTATTCAGTAACACTGTGTACCCACCTCTCTCTCGTTGTCTGTCTCGCTGTCTGTCTGTCTGTCTGTCTGTTTGTCTCTCTGTATCTCTATCTGTCTCTCTCCCCTATCCCACTCAATAACCCCTATTCAGTAACACATCACTCTGTTGTTCAGAGAACACACTCTAACTGAAAACAGACCAGTCTCTGAAAAACATTATTGTCTACCTCTGTCCTTAACTCCAAAAGCATTTCTCCTCTCTCTATAGCATTCTCACTCACTTTACTGTAGCACGCTTCTGCCCCCCAAAACCATTACTGTTCTGTCTAAAGCACACTGTTTTACCTACTTCCCATTACCACAACTCTCTCTATAAAGAGCTGTCTATCCAAATCTATAATAATCCCTCCAAATATATGACCTAATTCTATTCCTACCTTCCAAAACACCAACCTCAGTAGGATCCTGAATTCTGTATATTACACCTTAAAACATCCCCCTTTTATGTGTACACAACTTTCCATGGACTCTGTTGTTTGGGCCTCCAACCAGTCCACTGGAAGACTCTCCTAGGAGGGTACTAGTAGCCTCCAGGTAGGCTGGACAATAGAACGAGTCAAAATTCACTCAAGGCTGAAAAATGGCAAAAGAACATTGGCTAAGTTGGAACACTAGCGCGAGTCCATACATAATGAATGGAATCGAACGTTCGCAGAGCCTCTTCTGACTGGAGTGATGCTCAGAATTCAATTTCACCTAAATGGCACAAAAATATGTATCCCTTTTTATTTTACCACTACAATCTGTTCTTAGGACGAAACTGAAAAATACCAACTTGTGTAGAAAGTAAACATCCACACCTCGATGGTGCCAAGTGTGCTTATGTCTGCGTAATGAGGAAGTAGGAAAAAAAGGAAAACTTTGACTATTTTGTCTAGTGATCAATGACAGCAGAGTATGCTGCCCAATCTTATGTAATTAGAAAGAGGAGATTATCCTGATTAAAATGGTGTCTGACTTGAAAAAAATTGAAATATATAAATTGTATAAATAAAAGGAGCTAAGGGTAATACGAAGGAGGGAACTCTCAGTCACCCCTAGGGGTGTGTGTGTGTACACACGCGTGCCTGACTGTGTGTGTGTACACATGCGTGCCTGAATGTGTGTGTGCGCCGGCGTGTTATCCAGACAATGGGTGGGGGATATTTCCGGACTAGGTGCATCCCTAAACTGCTCTTACAGCGCTTAGAAAGCACAGTGGAATGCTGAGTCGGTAACTAAAACAGCCAGGGGGACATTTCCTCATCGCTAACCGTCACAGAGGGGGTGAGTTTCTCTTTTACTGTGACGCCATTAAAAATGAATGGGTTCTTGTGCTGGGAGTCAATGGCAGAGGGAGGTGAAATAAAAATAGGTTTATGACACCTCTGATGAGGGAGGAGAGAAGACGAGAGAGAAATGAGAGAGAGTGAGAGTGATGAGAGAGAGAGATTATCGACCTCACTTGCTTTGGCAATGTTAACACATGTTTCCCATTCCAATAAAGCCCTTGAATTGAATTGAATTAAATTGAGAGAGAAACAAATAGAATTAAATGGTTTCCTACCTGTAAAATGTGGTCTCCTTCTCTGATGCGTCCATCCCTTGCAGCGATGCTGTTTGGCCCAACCTGTTGGGGAGAGCTTGTTAGATTCAATGCTTAGAGGGAACACAAAATGCCTTAATACAGCATCCCATTCACAAATACACATTTACAGAGAATACTAACTTATAACAGCATCCCATTCACAAATACACATACACCTTTACAGAGAATACTAACTTATAACAGCATTAAAAGTCTTATGATATCCAAGATTAATTTAGTCCCCAATATAATTATAGAACACCTCAGTAGGTAGTTCAATCTAGTCTTATACATTACGTCCAGACAAAGGAACCTCTTTCAACACCAAATGTTGATTGGGTGAAGCCAATGCTGCCAAAGAAATACCTTCGATGTTAGAATGTGTTATAGCATCTGTCCAGCCCAGGTATCAAGGCCACTTTACTTCTGCAGCAGCTAAATGAACAGAGTTATAAAACCTGTCAGGACATGTGTACGCCTGGGGATTGTCGAATAGACTATTACAATCAGGGACTACACAGTGTGTGTGTGTGTTCATTCGTTGGTTCATGTGTGTACTCTGCTTCTTTATCAGTTGGTTTCCCTGCTGGGGTAAACTCTACCTTCCATCGACGTAACACTCCAGACACAAAGAAAATACAAAGTATGTATCACAGCCTTCCCTACACAGCCCATTCATGACTCAGCCTTCTGGGGTGGCAGGGTAGCCTAGTGGTTAGAGCGTTGGACTAGTAACCGGAAGGTTGCAAGTTCAAACCCCTGAGCTAAACAGCCCATTCTGAGCTACACAGCCCACAAGGTAAATCTTTTGTTCTGCCCCTGAACAGGCCGTCATTGAAAATAAGAATTTGTTCTTAACTGACGTGCCTAGTTAAATAAAGGTAAAAATAAATAAATAAAACACAGTAAGTCCATAGTATGTATCACAGCCTTCCTTACACAGCCCATTCATGACTCAGCCTTCCTTACACAGCCCATTCATGACTCAGCCTTCCTTACACAGCCCATTCATGACTCAGCCTTCTCTACATAGCCCATTCATGACTCAGCCTTCTCTACATAGCCCATCCATGACTCAGCCTTCCTTACACAGCCCATCCATGACTCAGCCTTCCTTACACAGCCCATTCATGACTCAGCCTTCCTTACACAGCCCATTCATGACTCAGCCTTCTCTACATAGCCCATTCATGACTCAGCCTTCCCTCCACAGCCCATTCATTACACAGCCTATTCATGACACAGCCTTCCTTACACAGCCCATTCATGACTCAGCCTTCTCTATATAGCCCATTCATGACTCAGCCTTCTCTACATAGCCCATCCATGACCCAGCCTTCCTTACACAGCCCATTCATGACTCAGCCTTTTCTACACTGCCTTCTCTACACAGCCCATTCATGACTCAGCCTTCTCTACAGCCCATTCATGACTCAGCCTTCCTTACACAGCCCATTCATGACTCAGCCTTCTCTACATAGCCCATTCATGACTCAGCCTTCTCTACATAGCCCATTCATGACTCAGCCTTCTCTACATAGCCCATTCATGAATCAGCCTTCTCTACATAGCCCATCCATGACTCAGCCTTCCTTACACAGCCCATCCATGACTCAGCCTTCCTTACACAGCCCATTCATGACTCAGCCTTCTCTACATAGCCCATTCATGACTCAGCCTTCCCTCCACAGCCCATTCATTACACAGCCTATTCATGACACAGCCTTCCTTACACAGCCCATTCATGACTCAGCCTTCTCTACATAGCCCATTCATGACTCAGCCTTCCCTCCACAGCCCATTCATTACACAGCCTATTCATGACACAGCCTTCCTTACACAGCTCATTCATGACTCAGCCTTCTCTACACAGCCCATTCATGACTCAGCCTTCTCTACATAGCCCATTCATGACTCAGCCTTCCCTCCACAGCCCATTCATTACACAGCCTATTCATGACACAGCCTTCTCTACATAGCCCATCCATGACCCAGCCTTCCTTACACAGCCCATTCATGACTCAGCCTTCTCTACACTGCCTTCTCTACACAGCCCATTCATGACTCAGCCTTCTCTACATAGCCCATTCATGACTCAGCCTTCTCTACATAGCCCATTCATGACTCAGCCTTCTCTACACAGCCCATTCATGACTCAGCCTTCCTTACACAGCCCATTCATGACTCAGCCTTCTCTACACTGCCTTCTCTACACAGCCCATTCATGACTCAGCCTTCTCTACATAGCCCATTCATGACTCAGCCTTCTCTACATAGCCCATTCATGACTCAGCCTTCTCTACACAGCCCATTCATGACTCAGCCTTCCTTACACAGCCCATTCATGACTCAGCCTTCTCTACACAGCCCATTCATGACTCAGCCTTCTCTACATAGCCCATTCATGCCTCTTTCTTCCCATGATTCTTCCTTCCCATGAGTCTGTGTTCTAATGATACTGAACGAAGGGGCAGGCCACTTCTTCAACTCTGCCTTCTGGAGCCATTTGTTTCACTCTGTCCAATCAGGCGAGATCTCCTGAGATAGCTGGGCCAGCCTGAGTGTTCCATTTTCATGGTGCGCCTGGTGTGTGAGTGCTCGCATGTCTGGTCAGTCACAAAGGACCGCTCATTAGAAGTGCTACTCTGAGGTCAAAGGGCTGAAGAGGGACTCTGCTCTCAGCTCTGGCAATTGCCTGACACACAGAGTGAATCTCAAAAGTATATTCCTCGATTCCTTGCGTACCTACTGACATTTTTAGAAGGAGGGTGAGGAGAGCGGATCTGAGGAATCAAGGAAAATACTTTGGAGATTCATCCACTGTCAGAACACCAGCAGTGGCTGGAGTAACACGAAACAACTTTCACACAACAGCCAATCAAATTTAAGCTGCTTCAGTGATATTGTTAGAGAATTCCAAACTCACCCATGTCATCTGCTGCTTTACATCGTGGTTTCACTAGTTGTGTTGATCCAACCACTTGGTTATTGTAACAGCATAGATATAGACTAAATGTGGCCTGTACAATTTAGCTAGCTAGCCAAAATGACATTGCAAACACCAACACAGCTAGCAACGCGATAACAAATCTAGCAACAAATTAAACGACTTAGCACAGCTCATGGTGGACAATTTCAGTTGAAACTGGTCAGGGAAAGCTTTACTTTGAAAATTGTATTTATTGACTGCCAAACCATGTACATAAACCATGACTAGTTATGATGCCAATAATGTGTATACATTTACCGTTATGCTAATGTATCTTCTGTCAACCTTGATCACGGGTTGCACAGCACTGAGTGTGCCAGCTGTGTTGACATGATAACTGGGTCGGAATTCCGAACCTTTGAATGGATCATGTGACAAAAGTATTTGTTTTGATTGGCTGTTGCTTGCAACAATTTTTATATACAGTGGGGTGAACAAGTATTTGATACACTGCCGATTTTGCAGGTTTTCCTACTTACAAAGCATGTAGAGGTCTGTAATTTTTATCATAGGTACACTTCAACTGTGAGATACGGAATCTAATACAAAAATCCAGAAAATCACATTGTATGATTTTTAAGTAATTAATTAGCATTTTATTGTTTCACAAAGAAATCAAGAAGCAAGTAACCAAAGACGCATGAAAGTTGCTTCTAACCCCAGCCAAACTCTTATGAAAGACTGGCTTGTTTTCGCCTGAGGGGGTTGCATAAAGAAACAAATATAGAGGAAAATATAGAGGGATTGAGTGTAGTAAAAGTAACTGCAGGTTCATTAGAACGTGTTGAACCATCAATTAATGATATAATGAAACGGTTGTCAGTGTGCTGCATTGTCCCTGTCCCCATACCGGGCTCCAACCAGTGATCCTCTGCTCGCAAGACACGTGACCACCCTCCTTGACAACGTACCAACCATTTGAGCTATATAATTTTTTACAATTCGATAGCTCTATAGCTCCATTTCAAGCTAGCTGTGGAGTGAGATTACAGTACTTTCTTAACTCTGTTACATTAGAAAAGCAATTTCAGTTGACATTCTAGTTTTATAAAAGGTCCTGATAACCAATATAGGTCCCACGTTAAATTAACAAAAATCAAATCAAATTTTATTGGTCACATACATGTGATTAGCAGATGTTATTGGTCACATACACATGATTAGCAGATGTTATTGGTCACATACACGTGATTAGCATATGTTATTGGTCACATACACGTGATTAGCAGATGTTAATGAGTGTAGCGAAATGCTTGTGCTTTCTAGCTCCGACAGTGCAGCAATATCTAACAAGTGATATCTAACAATTACACAACATATACCCCAAAATACACGTACATCTAAGTAAGAATGAATGAAGACTAAGGACATATATGGACGAGCGATGTCAGAGCGGAACGGACTGAGATATACAGTTGAAGTCGGAAGTTTACATACACCTTAGCCAAATACATTTAAACTTAGTTTTTCACAATTCCTGACATTTAATCCAAGTAAAAACCCCCTGTTTTAGGTCAGTTAGGATGACCACTTTATTTTAAGAATGTGAAATGTCAGAATAATAGTAGAGAGAATGATTTATTTCAGCTTTAAATTCTTTCATTACATTCCCAGTGGGTCAGAAGTTTACATACACTCAATTAGTATTTGGTAGCATTGCTTTTAAATTGTTTAACTTGGGTCAAACGTTTTGGGTAGCCTTCCACAAGCTTCCCACAAAATGTTGGTTGAATTTGAGTCCATTCCTCCTGTCAGAGCTGGGGTAACTGAGTCAGATTTGTAGGCCTCCTTGCTCTCACACACTTTTTCACCTCTGCCCTCAAATGTTCTATAGGATTGAGGTCTGGGCTTTGTGATGGCCACTCCAATACCTTGACTTTCTGGTCCTTAAGCCATTTTGCCACAACTTTGGAAGTATGCTTGGAGTCATTGTCCATTTGGAAGACCCATTTCTGACCAAGCTTTAACTTCCTGGCTGATGTCTTGAGATGTTGCTTCAATATATCCACATAATTGTCCTCATGATGCCATCTATTTTGTGAAGTGCACCAGTCCCTCCAGCAGCAAAGCACCCCCACAACATGATGCTGCCACCCCCGAGCTTCACGGTTGGGATGGTGTTCTTCAGCTTGCAAGCATCCCCCTGTTTCCTCCAAACATAACGATGTCATTATGGCCAAACAGTTCTATTTTTTTTTCATCAGACCAGAGGACATTTCTCCAAAACATGCAACCTTTTTCCCCATGTGCTGTTGCAAACAGTAGTCTGGTTTTTCTATGGCGGTTTTGGAGCAGGGGCTTCTTCCTTGCTGAGTGGCCTTTCAGGTTATGTCGATATAGGACTCGTTTTACTGTGGATATAGATACTTTTGTACCTGTTTCCTCCAGTATCTTCACAAGGTCCTTTGCTGTTGTTCTGGGATTGATTTGAACTTTTCGCACCAAAGTACATTGATCTCTAGGAGACAGAATGCATCTCCTTCCTGAGCGGTATGACAGCTGAGTGGTCCCATGGTGGTTATACTTGCGTACCATTGTTTGTATAGTTGTACCTTCAGGCGTTTAGAAATTGCTCCCAAGGATGAACCAGATTTGTGGAGGTCTACAATTATTTTTCTGAGGTCTTTGCTGATTTCTTTTGATTTTCCCATGATGTCAAGCAAAGAGGCACTGAGTTTGAAGGTAGGCCTTGAAACACTTCAACATAATTTGAATAATAATTTGAATTTCAACACCTCCAATTGACTCAAATTATGTCAATTAGCCTATCTGAAGCTTCTAAAGCCATTTTCTGGAATTTTCCAAGCTTAAACTTATGACCAACTGAAATTGTGATACAATTGCTTTATCTTGGCCAGGTCGCAGTTGTAAATGAGAACTTGTTCTCAACTAGCCTACCTGGTTAAATAAAGGTGAAATCAAATAAAAATAAATACATAAAGTATTAAAACATGTATAAAGGCGTCATAGAGCATTCATAAAGTCTTCATAAACACTGCATATATGCTTCTCAAATAATATACTAAGCTAAGTCATACTACACAAAGGATGACATTCGAGGTCCTTAGTGCGTCTGGTGACTTGCAAAATAGTTGCATGAGATTGAATAGTTTATCTAAACTCAGCAAAAAAAGAAATGTACCCTCTCACTGTCAACTGTGTTTATTTTCAGGAAACTTAACATGTGTAAATATTTGCATGGACATAACAAGATTCAACAACTGAGACATAAACTGAACAAGTTCCACAGACATGTGACTAACAGAAATTGAATAATGTGTCCCTGAACAAAGGGAGAGTCAAAATCAAAAGTAAACAGTCGGTATCTGGGGTGGCCACCAGCTGCATTAAGTACTGCAGTGCATCTCCTCCTCATGGACTGCACCAGATTTGCCAGGTCTTGCTGTGAGATGTTACCCCACTCTTCCACCAAGGCACCCGCAAGTTCCCGGACATTTCTGGGGGGAATGTCCCTAGCCCTCACCCTCCAATCCAACAGGTCCCATACAATTTATTACCCTGGGCACATCTGCAGTCCTCATGCTTTCTTGCAGCATGCCTAAGGCACATTCACCCAGGTGAGCAGGGACCCTGGGCATCTTTCTTTTGGTGTTTTTCAGAGTCAGTAGTATGGCCCCTTTAGTGTTCTAAGTTTTCATAACTGTGACCTTAATTGCCTACCGTCTGTAAGCTGTTAGTGTCTTAACGACCGTTCCACAGGTGCATGTTCATTAATTGTTTATTGAACAAGCATGGGATACAGTGTTTAAACCTTTTACAATGAAGATCTGTGAAGTTATTTGTATTTTTACAAATGATCTCTGAAAGACAGGGTCCTGAAAATGGGACGTTTCTTTTTTTGCTGAGTTTATTTTAAATGTGAGATCAGGGTGTGATGATCACAACGGTGACGTCACACAGGGCACACCATCCACTGTCTCAAACCCAGCTTCAATAAGTAGTGACATTCAGTAGGGACTCATCTTAATGAAGCACGTTCTCCTTGGCTTCACTTTTTATAGACTGAACACACAAGAGGAAAGCAGCCCGTAACAACACAGACTACTGCGATCTGTATTCAGCTTATGTTCCGGAGCAAATACCTGCGGGTCTGAGATAACTTAAAACGAATGGCAGCAACAGAGAAAGAGAGATGGAGAGAGAAAGAAAGAGAGAGACGGAGAGAGAGAGAGAGAGAGAGAGAGAGAGAGAGAGAGAGAGAGAGAGAGAGAGAGAGAGAGAGAGAGAGAGAAAGAGAGAGAGAGAGACAGAAAGAAAGAGAGAGACGGAGAGAGAAAGAAAGAGAGAGAGACGGAGGGAGAGAGAGTTGGGCAGAATGGAGGAGAGGAGGATAGTGCTTTGTACGTTCTGCCAACAAGTGGGCAAAGAGAGAGGAAAAATAACTTGACTGTGGGCACAAAAATTGTAGCCTCAGCTCACAAAACATGTCAGTTCTATTTGAAGAACAAACAAGTACACTCAAAGAAAGATGAATACTTTTCATCTACATTATTGCTATGAGAAGTGATTAAGTGCCACAGAGCGATTGTCTTTTTAGTCAGTGTAATCATTTTAATTTATCGATTCTCCAAATATTAAATATATTCATTATCTTGAGGTGATGGCACCAAAAAGAGCCACGCAGTTGTGTTCCATAATAGGTCGCCGGCCTATTAGCTGCCATCGATTCCCTTTCCGTTTGTTTCTGTTTATTGGGTAATTGGGTACACCTGTTTTGAGTTAGTGTTTGTTTGTAGGCTATTTAAGGGCACTAGGCCCGCTGGGTATTTGTGCGGGCTTGTTCTCTGTTATTTTGGTGTTGGTGTATTAGTGTTCTCATTATTTTCCGGACAGTTTTAGTCCTGTGTATTTTGAATCGGTTGTTTCATGCGCCCTAGTGTTGGCATGTCCATGTCTCTGCTGTCATTGGAATAAATAGATTCACGTACGATATTACCTGCTCTCTAGGTTTGACTCCTCCACCACACCATTTATGAAAGTCTGGTATTGTCTATTTTTTTCCTAGGTATATCACTATGTTTACTTTTAGCCACACAGTGACTGTAGTGTTGTAGAAGGGTCCCCCATTACTTAATGCCATAACGTCAGCTAATCTTCCAGAAGAAGAAGAAGAAGCAGAATGACCAGCACCAGCACCACCACCATGCTTAGTCCCAGTTCTGCCCTAGTCTCACCTCGCTGACGTAGATGGTCATGTCCTCCTCCTCATCTGTCCTGTAGCACAACGTCAGGCCCAGCTTCTCCTGGCTGTTGAGTCGACACAGCTCCACCTCCTAAAGAGAGACAGAGAACAGAGGTCAACAACCAGACCAACCATACAAGGACAACAACACTAATACGTTTTGCTGGCTGTCAACATAGTTCTCTACCTACTACAGAGAGAGAGATAGGGCAGAGAGCACAGAGACATTCACTAACCAGACTATAACACTAACCAGCCTATAACACCAACCAGACTATAACACTAACCAGACTATAACACTAACCAGACTATAACACTAACTAGACTATAACACGCTCTCTTTTGACGACTTCTGTAACCGTAATAGCCTTGGTTTCATGCATGTTAACATTAGAAGCCTCCTCCCTAAGTTTGATCTATTCACTGCTTTAGCACACTCTGCCAACCCGGATGTTCTAGCTGTGTCTGAATCCTGGCTTAGGAAGACCACCAAAAATTCAGACATTTTAATTCCAAACTACAACATTTTCAGACAAGATAGAATTGCCAAAGGGGGCGGTGTTGCAATCTACTGCAAAGATAGCCTGCAGAGTTCTGTCCTACTATCCAGGTCTGTACCCAAACAATTTGAACTTCTACTTTTAAAAATCCACCTCTCTAAAAACAAGTCTCTCACCGTTGCAGCCTGCTATAGACCACCCTCTGCCCCCAGCTGTGCTCTGGACACCATATGTGAACTGATTGCCCCCCATCTATCTTCAGAGCTTGTGCTGCTAGGCGACCTAAACTGGAACATGCTTAACACCCCAGCCATCCTACAATCTAAACTTGATGCCCTCAACCTCACACAAATTATCAATGAACCTACCAGGTACCTCCCCAAAGCCTTAAACACGGGCACCCTCATAGATATCATCCTAACCAACTTGCCCTCTAAAAACACCTCTGCTGTTTTCAACCAAGATCTCAGCGATCACTGCCTCATTGCCTGCATCCGTAATGGGTCAGCGGTCAAACAACCTCCACTCATCACTGTAAAACGCTCCCTGAAACACTTCAGCGAGCAGGCCTTTCTAATCGACCTGGCCGGGGTATCCTGGAAGGATATTGATCTCATCCCGTCAGTAGAGGATGCCTGGATATTTTTTTTAAATGCCTTCCTAACCATCTTAAATAAACATGCCCCATTCAAGAAATTTAGAACCAGGAACAGATATAGCCCTTGGTTCTCCCCAGACCTGACTGCCCTTAACCAACACAAAAACATCCTATGGCGTTCTGCATTAGCATCGAACAGCCCCCGTGATATGCAGCTGTTCAGGGAAGCTAGAAACCATTATACACAGGCGGTTAGAAAAGCCAAGGCTAGCTTTTTCAAGCAGAAATTTGCTTCCTGCAACACTAACTCAAAAAAGTTCTGGGACACTGTAAAGTCCATGGAGAATAAGAACACCTCCTCCCAGCTGCCCACTGCACTGAAGATAGGAAACACTGTCACCACTGATAAATCCACCATAATTGAGAATTTCAATAAGCATTTTTCTACGGCTGGCCATGCTTTCCACCTGGCTACTCCTACCCCGGTCAACAGCACTGCACCCCCCACAACAACTCGCCCAAGCCTTCCCCATTTTTCCTTCTCCCAAATCTGCTCAGCTGATGTTCTGAATGAGCTGCAAAATCTGGACCCCTACAAATCAGCCGGGCTAGACAATCTGGACCCTTTCTTTCTAAAATTATCTGCCAAAATTGTTGCCACCCCTATTACTAGCCTGTTCAACCTCTCTTTCGTGTCGTCTGAGATTCCCAAAGATTGGAAAGCAGCTGCGGTCATCCCCCTCTTCAAAGGGGGTGACACTCTTGACCCAAACTGCTACAGACCTATATCTATCCTACCATGCCTTTCTAAGGTCTTCGAAAGCCAAGTCAACAAACAGATTACCGACCATTTCGAATCTCACCATACCTTCTCTGCTATGCAATCTGGTTTCAGAGCTGGTCATGGGTGCACCTCAGCCACGCTCAAGGTCCTAAACAATATCTTAACCGCCATCGATAAGAAACATTACTGTGCAGCCGTATTCATTGATCTGGCCAAGGCTTTCGACTCTGTCAATCACCACATCCTCATCGGCAGACTCGACAGCCTTGGTTTCTCAAATGATTGCCTCGCATGGTTCACCAACTACTTCTCTGATAGAGTTCAGTGTGTCAAATCGGAGGGTCTGCTGTCCGGACCTCTGGCAGTCTCTATGGGGGTGCCACAGGGTTCAATTCTTGGACCGACTCTCTTCTCTGTACACATCAATGAGGTCGCTCTTGCTGCTGGTGAGTCTCTGATCCACCTCTACGCAGACGACACCATTCTGTATACTTCTGGCCCTTCTTTGGACACTGTGTTAACAACCCTCCAGGCAAGCTTCAATGCCATACAACTCTCCTTCCGTGGCCTCCAATTGCTCTTAAATACAAGTAAAACTAAATGCATGCTCTTCAACCGATCGCTACCTGTACCTACCCGCCTGTCCAACATTACTACTCTGGACGGCTCTGACTTAGAATACGTGGACAACTACAAATACTTAGGTGTCTGGTTAGACTGTAAACTCTCCTTCCAGACCCATATCAAACATCTCCAATCCAAAGTTAAATCTAGAATTGGCTTCCTATTTCGCAACAAAGCATCCTTCACTCATGCTGCCAAACATACCCTTGTAAAACTGACCATCCTACCAATCCTCGACTTTGGCGATGTCATTTACAAAATAGCCTCCAATACCCTACTCAACAAATTGGATGCAGTCTATCACAGTGCAATCCGTTTTGTCACCAAAGCCCCATATACTACCCACCATTGCGACCTGTACGCTCTCATTGGCTGGCCCTCGCTTCATACTCTTCGCCAAACCCACTGGCTCCATGTCATCTACAAGACCCTGCTAGGTAAAGTCCCCCCTTATCTCAGCTCGCTGGTCACCATTGCATCTCCCACCTGTAGCACACGCTCCAGCAGGTATATCTCTCTAGTCACCCCCAAAACCAATTCTTTCTTTGGCCGCCTCTCCTTCCAGTTCTCTGCTGCCAATGACTGGAACGAACTACAAAAATCTCTGAAACTGGAAACACTTATCTCCCTCACTAGCTTTAAGCACCAACTGTCAGAGCAGCTCACAGATTACTGCACCTGTACATAGCCCACCTATAATTTAGCCCAAACGACTACCTCTTTCCCTACTGTATTTGATTTATTTATTTATTTTGCTCCTTTGCACCCCATTATTTTTATTTCTACTTTGCACATTCTCCCATTGCAAATCTACCATTCCAGTGTTTTACTTGCTATATTGTATTTACTTTGCCACCATGGCCTTTTTGCCTTTACCTCCCTTATCTCACCTCATTTGCTCACATCGTATATAGACTTGTTTATACTGTATCATTGACTGTATGTTTGTTTTAC
This sequence comes from Oncorhynchus mykiss, assembly GCF_057628025.1. NCBI lineage: Eukaryota > Metazoa > Chordata > Actinopteri > Salmoniformes > Salmonidae > Oncorhynchus > Oncorhynchus mykiss. Next base: position 93,520,519 of record NC_143023.1, read on the forward strand.
TCCATGTGTAACTCTGTGTCGTTGTATGTGTCGAACTGCTTTGCTTTATCTTGGCCAGGTCGCAATTGTAAATGAGAACTTGTTCTCAACTTGCCTACCTGGTTAAATAAAGGTGAAATAAAAATAAAAATAAAAAACACTAACCAGACTATAACACTAACTAGACTATAACACTAACCAGACTATAACACTAACTAGACTATAACACTAACCAGACTATAACACTAACCAGACTATAACACTAACTAGACTATAACAACAACCAGACTATAACAACAACCAGACTATAACACTAACCAGACTATAACACTAACTAGACTATAAGAACAACCAGACTATAACACTAACCAGACTATAACACTAACCAGACTATAACACTAACTAGACTATAACACTAACTAGACTATAACACTAACCAGACTATAACACTAACTAGACTATAACAACAACCAGACTATAACACCAACCAGACTATAACACTAACCAGACTATAACACTAACTAGACTATAACAACAACCAGACTATAACACTAACCAGACTATAAACACTAACTAGACTATAACACTAACCAGACTATAACAACAACCAGACTATAACACCAACCAGACTATAACACTAACTAGACTATAACAACAACCAGACTATAACACCAACCAGACTATAACACTAACTAGACTATAACACTAACTAGACTATAACACTAACCAGCCTATAACCAGACTATCACACCAACCAGACTATAACACTAACCAGCCTATAACACCAACTAGACTATAACACTAACCAGACTATAACACTAACTAGACTATAACACTAACCAGACTATAACACCAACCAGACTATAACACTAACTAGACTATAACTCTAACCAGACTATAACACTAACCAGCCTATAACCAGACTATAACACTAACCAGCCTATGACCAGACTATAACACCAACCAGACTATAACACTAACCAGCCTATAACCAGACTATAACACTAACCAGCCTATAACCAGACTATAACACTAACCAGCCTATAACCAGACTATAACACTAACCAGACTATAACACTAACTAGACTATAACACTAACCAGACTATAACACTAACCAGCCTATAACACCAACCAGACTATAACACCAACCAGACTATAACACTAACCAGACTATAACACTAACCAGCCTATAACCAGACTATAACACTAACCAGACTATAACACTAACCAGACTACAACACTAACCAGACTATAACACCAACCAGACTATAACACTAACCAGACTATAACACCAACCAGACTATAACACTAACCAGACTATAACACTAACCAGCCTATAACCAGACTATAACACTAACCAGACTATAACACTAACCAGACTATAAACACTGACCAGACTATAAACACTGACCAGACTATAACACTAACCAGACTATAACACTAACCAGACTACAACACTAACCAGACTATAACACTAACCAGACTATAGCACTAACCAGACTATAAACACTAACCAGACTATAACACTAACCAGACTATAACACTAACTAGACTATAACACCAACCAGACTATAACACTAACCAGACTATAACACTAACCAGACTATAACACTAACCAGCCTATAACACTAACCAGACTATAACCAGACTATAACACTAACCAGACTATAACACTAACCAGACTATAACACTAACCAGACTATAACACTAACTAGACTATAAAACTAACCAGACTATAACACTAACTAGACTATAACACTAACCAGACTACAACTAGACTATAACACTAACCAGGCTAGAACACTAACCAGACTATAAAACTAACCAGACTATAACACTAACCAGACTATAACACTAACTAGACTATAAAACTAACCAGACTATAAACACTAACCAGACTATAACACTAACCAGACTATAACACTAACTAGACTAAAACACTAACTAGACTATAACACCAACCAGACTATAACACTAACCAGACTATAACACTAACCAGACTATAACACTAACCAGACTACAGCACTAACCAGACTACAACACTAACCAGACTATAACACTAACCAGACTATAACACCAACCAGACTATAACACTAACCAGCCTATAACCAGACTATAACACTAACCTGACTATAACACTAACCAGACTATAACACTAACCAGCCTATAACCAGACTATAACACTAACCTGACTATAACACTAACCAGACTATAACACTAACCAGACTATAACACTAACCAGACTATAACACTAACCAGCCTATAACACTAACCAGACAATAACCAGACTATAACACTAACCAGACAATAACCAGACTATAACACTAACCTGACTATAACACTAACCAGACTATAACACTAACCAGACTATAACACTAACCAGACTATAACACTAACCAGACTATAACACTAACCAGCCTATAACACTAACCAGCCTATAACCAGACTATAACACTAACCTGACTATAACACTAACCAGACTATAACACTAACCAGACTATAACACCAACCAGACTATAACACTAACCAGACTATAACACTAACCAGACTATAACACCAACCAGACTATAACACTAACCAGACTATAACACTAACCAGACTATAACACCAACCAGACTATAACACTAACTAGACTATAACACTAACCAGACTACAACTAGACTATAACACTAACCAGGCTATAAAACTAACCAGACTATAACACCAACCAGACTATAACACTAACCAGACTATAACACTAACCAGACTATAAAACTAACCAGACTATAAAACTAACCAGACTATAACACTAACCAGCCTATAACACTAACTAGACTATAACACTAACTAGACTATAACACTAACCAGACTATAACACTAACCAGACTATAACACTAACTAGACTATAAAACTAACCAGACTATAAACACTAACCAGACTATAACACTAACTAGACTATAAAACTAACCAGACTATAACACTAACCAGACTATAACACTAACTAGACTATAACACTAACTAGACTATAACACTAACCAGACTATAAAACTAACCAGACTATAACACTAACCAGACTATAACACTAACCAGACTATAACACTAACCAGACTATAACACTAACCAGACTATAACACTAACCAGACTATAAAACTAACCAGACTATAACACCAACCAGACTATAAAAAAAAAAAAAAAAAAAACACTAACCAGACTATAACATATAACACTAACCAGACTATAGCACTAACCAGCCTATAACCAGACTATAACACTAACCAGACTATAACACTAACCAGACTATAACACTAACCAGACTATAACACTAACCAGCCTATAACACTAACCAGACTATAACACTAACCAGACTATATCACTAACCAGTATGGTGTCCCAGTTGACACAGTGGAAATGACCTGCGTGAATGCAGAGGACACACATTTGAGTATGAGAAGTCAGATATCCTGGAGACGTTAGGCTACTTTCAGATTACATTAACATTGCTTTTGAAAGGATGACCTTGATTTCAAAAGCAGATTGAGATTTACATTGAGAGATGCAGTAGCAATATAAAGTGCCATGAGATCTAATGAAAAGCTCTACATAAATGCAATCCTTTACATTCATTAGCATATTGTGATACCAAAGTGACCACATTAAAATGTTATTGTAGTTGTGCCAAGTCCATCAATGTATAAAAAAGTCAGTTATTGAAGCTGTAGCCACACATCATAACCTACTTGTTATCAAAACGCATATTGACTTTGGTTGGGAAAGAGCTCATCTTAACTGTTAAGAGTTTCATGATGAAAGACGTTCTCTGATCAGTGGCCACTTTGATCACTACCAGAAGCTATCGAGTGTTTTTACTGAGCAGTTACATACAGCCTAATATTAGATTATTAGTTGGTAAATAAACTCACGTAATTATGCTAATATCGGTGGATATATTCAGAGTTGTGGTGCCTGCATTGAAGTAGTCCTCTCTTCTGAGGTCTCATGGAGAGGGCCAGACTATTCAGAAAGTGATATTAATTTAAAATTATTTTAAAATATATAACTTCTAGTTTTCAGTTTATTGAGAAGTAATTGAAAATAAATGCCTCTACATTTTTGTATTGTATACATTTTTAGTTTACTTCCTGAATTGACTGCCTTCAATTCAAATGGAGACTAACCCTACCCTCCACTTTCCCATAAGTCTGTTTCAGTAAAGATTAGTACCCTCGTGTCTGTCTGTCTGCATGCATATGAAACAAGACACAATTGGCTTCTGTTTTTGATTACTATCATGTTCTGCAGCTTGCACTAATGTAACGTACATTTAAACTCTCTATAGATCATTGAAAATAGAAGGATATGACATCTCGACCATCACTTTTAAAAATGCATTACACCCATGCGATACGGAAGGCTACAGTACAGACAACATGGAGCAGTACTGTAGGAACATACCAAATAACCCAGTTAGCCTTGTTTTTACCAAACCGTCAGGGGTGTTGAGGGGAACCAATGATAAAACACGTCAGGGGTTTGAGGGGAACCAATGATAAAACACGTCAGGGGTGTTGAGGGGAACCAATGATAAAACACGTCAGGGGTGTTGAGGGGAACCAATTATAAAACACGTCAGGGGTGTTAAGGGGAACCAATGATAAAACACGTCAGGGGTGTTGAGGGGAACCAATGATAAAACACGTCAGGGGTGTTGAGGGGAACCAAGTGTGAAATGACCTCTCCACAAGGCCTTTATTAGAGCAGTTACAACCACAGACCCCTCTTGTGTGTGTGTGAGTGTATATGTGTGTGTATGTGTGTGAGCGTATGTGTGTGAGCGTATGTGTGTATGTGTTTGTGTGTATATATGTGCTTGTGTGTGTGTGTGTGTATGTGTATCATGACGTTGGCCTGGGGGGTAGGTTTATGACAGCCATAAATACCTCTTCCCCCCTTTTTCCTCTACCCTACTGAGGTGTCATTTACCAAACCCTTGGTTAACATAGAGATTCGGGGAACATCAGAAGGTGGGGGGAAATGAACTATATTCTGGTAATCCGACCAATTGAACATATTAAAGAATATGATGTCAGTTCGGTTGTCATCTGAGAAATTCTCATCAATGATAAGATGACAAACTCTACAGTGGAAAGTCTACACATCAGAGTTATCGGATTCACATGGAATTGTTGTTCAATTTAAATGTTTGAATATTAAATTATTTGTGATGGGATGAAATGTGATTTTAGCTTCTAAAATGAGAGATTTGGATTTTCATAAGATAGGGCTGCTCAATCAGTGGCCCGCCCCTGCGAAAACTTTTCAAACACGCCCTCCTCTCTCCTTCCTATATAAGCCCTTGACGACAATATAACTTCCTGTTCCGAGGATGTAGGACGACGGTCCTATGTCAGAATGGTTCAGATAATAACTACAGAACGAAGCCAACATCAGCGTGAGCTTTGGTGGCGAATGGTATGGATTTTGAACTTTTATTCACTACAGAAGTGATACCTCCTAGCCGTTGAGTTAGCAACAGCAGCTGCAAACGAGGGTTAGGAAGGAACAGACAGAGTATCCCGTCTAGCACACAACGACGTTACTACAATGTATCCATTTGACAACCAGAGACATTCTTCAAAGGACTCGGTTGGGCAACACGGCCTTCCATCTACCACCAACCAACCGAAGCGCAGCTCAGAGTAAATATTTATTGCATTTTCCTTTTCCAAATGGGCGGTAATTTAGAATGCATCAGATACTGTTTTACGATAGCACTGCTTCTCCCTGTGTGCCTCAGTCTTCCCACTCTTTCACTCAAACCCATCCCTTTTCCTTTGTGTAACAAGCTGTCATATCTGTTCCGCCCGCTAGGGAAATTTTCCTTTATGACGTAATTTGTAATCAAGTTATGATTTAATTATGTGTATGTGTAATTCTGTGTGATTAGTTAGGTATTTAGTAAATAAATAATTAAACCCAATTTTGTATTGCTGATTCAAATTGTTAGCCAGGGTTATTGCGGATAACCAAGAATTTACAACTTTCAGATGAGACTGAATTAAGATGACGATTGATATTGACTGCTATTGATGTAAAATATTACTAGGTCTTTAAGAGTTTATTCGGAAGATAACAGCTCTACATGTAACGGCTTTCTTCCGTCGAAGGAGAGGAGGACCAAAATGCAGCGTGGTTAGAGTTCATGTTTTTTTAATAAGAACAACTAAACATGAACACAAATACAAAATAACAAATGTGGCAAAACCGAAACAGTCCTATCTGGTGCAGAGAACACAAAGACAGGAAACAACCACCCACAAAAACCAACACAAAAACAGGCTACCTAAATATGGTTCCCAATCAGAGACAATGACTAACACCTGCCTCTGATTGAGAACCATATCAGGCCAAACATAGAAATAGACAAACTAGACATACAACATAGAATGCCCACCCAGCTCACGTCCTGACCAACACTAAAACAAGGGAAAACACACAAGAACTATGGTCAGAACGTGACACTATAAATATTATTTTGTGGTGCCCCGACTCTCTAGTTAATTACATTTACATGATTAGCTCAATCAGGTGATATTAATTACGGATAAATTATTTTATAGAATAGCATGTCATATCACTTAATCCGGCATAGCCAAAGACACGACAGTGTATGTCTGTAAATGTTTTTGTGTGTGTGTGTGTGTGTGTGTATGTGTGTAAATGTGTTTGTGTGTATGTGTATATGTTTGTTTGTGTGTGTGTGTGTGTATGTGTATATATGTTTGTGTGTGTGTGGATAAGAAGGGTCTGCAGGGTGGAGGATAGCGGGTGGGAGGGGAGAAGAAATAAAGGAAATAGAGAGATTCATTCCCTCCGTGACATCTGTGGGTTGGCTGGTTCCACCTGTCAGACATATCACCCGCTTTGGAAGGAAGGGGAAAGAGGGGGATCACAGACCAAAGGCTGGAAGACACCACCAGACAACACCTCAGATCTTTAAATCAACTGTCTCTGAAACTAGGAATGTATCCCAAATGGCACCCTCAAACGTAGATAAATATATAGGGAATAGAGAGCTATTACACCCTCAAACATAGATAACTATATAGGGAATAGAGAGCTATGACACCCTCAAACATAGAGAACTATATAGGGAATTCAGAGCTATGACACTTTCAAACGTAGATAAATATATAGGGAATAGAGAGCTATGACACCCTCAAACATAGAGAACTACAGTGCCTTGCGAAAGTATTCGGCCCCCTTGAACTTTGCGACCTTTTGCCACATTTCAGGCTTCAAACATAAAGATAGAAAACTGTATTTTTTTGTGAAGAATCAACAACAAGTGGGACACAATCATTAAGTGGAACGACATTTATTGGATATTTCAAACTTTTTTAACAAATCAAAAACTGAAAAATTGGGCGTGCAAAATTATTCAGCCCCCTTAAGTTAATTTTTGTAGCGCCACCTTTTGCTGCGATTACAGCTGTAAGTCGCTGGGGAAGTCTATCAGTTTTGCACATCGAGAGACTGACATTTTTTCCCATTCCTCCTTGCAAAACAGCTCGAGCTCAGTGAGGTTGGATGGAGAGCATTTGTGAACAGCAGTTTTCAGTTCTTTCCACAGATTCTCGATTGGATTCAGGTCTGGACTTTGACTTGGCCATTCTAACACCTGGATATGTTTATTTTTGAACCATTCCATTGTAGATTTTGCTTTATGTTTTGGATCATTGTCTTGTTGGAAGACAAATCTCCGTCCCAGTCTCAGGTCTTTTGCAGACTCCATCAGGTTTTCTTCCAGAATGGTCCTGTATTTGGCTCCATCCATCTTCCCTGTCCCTGCTGAAGAAAAGCAGGCCCAAAGCATGATGCTGCCACCACCATGTTTGACAGTGGGGATGCTGTGTTCAGCTGTGTTGCTTTTACGCCAAACATAACGTTTTGCATTGTTGCCAAAAAGTTCAATTTTGGTTTCATCTGACCAGAGCACCTTCTTCCACATGTTTGGTGTGTCTCCCAGGTGGCTTGTGGCAAACTTTAAACAACACTTTTTATGGATATCTTTAAGAAATGGCTTTCTTCTTGCCACTCTTCCATAAAGGCCAGATTTGTGCAATATAGATTGTTGTCCTATGGACAGAGTCTCCCACCTCAGCTGTAGATCTCTGCAGTTCATCCAGAGTGATCATGGGCCTCTTGGCTTCTCCTTGTATGAGCTGAAAGTTTAGAGGGACGGCCAGGTCTTGGTAGATTTGCAGTGGTCTGATACTCCTTCCATTTCAATATTATCTCTTGCACAGTGCTCCTTGGGATGTTTAAAGCTTGGGAAATCTTTTTGTATCCAAATCCGGCTTTAAACTTCTTCACAACAGTATCTCGGAGCTGCCTGGTGTGTTCCTTGTTCTTCATGATGCTCTCTGCGCTTTTAACGGACCTCTGAGACTATCACAGTGCAGGTGCATTTATACGGAGACTTGATTACACACAGGTGGATTGTATTTATCATCATTAGTCATTTAGGTCAACATTGGATCATTCAGAGATCCTCTGGAGAGGGTTTGCTGCACTGAAAGTAAAGGGGCTGAATAATTTTGCACGCCCAATTTTTCAGTTTTTGATTTGTTAAAAAAGTTTGAAATATCCAATAAATGTCGTTCCACTCAATGATTGTCTCCCACTTGTTGTTGATTCTTCACAAAAAAATACAGTTTTATATCTTTATGTTTGAAGCCTGAAATGTGGCAAAAGGTCGCAAAGTTCAAGGGGGCCGAATACTTTCGCAAGGCACTGTATATAGGGAATTCAGAGCTATGACACCCTCAAACATAGATAAATATATAGGGAATAGAGAGCTATGACACCCTCAAACATAGAGAACTATATAGGGAATAGAGAGCTATTACACCCTCAAACATAGAGGACTAAATAGGGAATAGAGAGCTATGACACCGTCAAACATAGAGGACTAAATAGGGAATAGAGAGCTATAACACCTCCCCCCTCACTGATATGAAAGGGGATATGAAAGAAAATGGGATGAAAGGATTTACGGCTGAATAGATATCAAATATGGCAAATAAAAACATCATCCAACCAGATATTATAACTACTACTAATGGGGTATTGTTTGTCATCATCCAACCAGAGATATTATAACTACTACTAATGGGGTATTGTTGTCATCATCCAACCAGAGATATTATAACTACTACTAATGGGGTATTGTTGTCATCATCCAACCAGAGATATTATAACTACTACTAATGGGGTATTGTTTGTCATCATCCAACCAGAGATCTTATAACTACTACTAATGGGGTATTGTTGTCATCATCCAACCAGAGATATTATAACTACTACTAATGGGGTATTGTTGTCATCATCCAACCAGAGATATTATAACTACTACTAATGGGGTAGTGTTGTCGTCATCCAACCAGAGATATTATAACTACTACTAATGGGGTATTGTTTGTCATCATCCAACCAGAGATATTATAACTACTACTAATGGGGTAGTGTTGTCGTCATCCAACCAGAGATATTATAACTACTACTAATGGGGTATTGTTTGTCGTCATCCAACCAGAGATATTATAACTACTACTAATGGGGTATTGTTTGTCATCATCCAACCAGATATATTATAACTACTACTAATGGGGTATTGTTTGTCATCATCCAACCAGAGATATTATAACTACTACTAATGGGGTATTGTTGTCGTCATCCAACCAGAGATATTATAACTACTACTAATGGGGTATTGTTTGTCTACATCCAACCAGAGATATTATAACTACTACTAATGGGGTATTGTTGTCATCATCCAACCAGAGATATTATAACTACTACTAATGGGGTATTGTTGTCATCATCCAGCCAGATATTATAACTACTACTAATGGGGTATTGTTGTCATCATCCAACCAGAGATATTATAACTACTACTAATGGGGTATTGTTGTCATCATCCAACCAGAGATATTATAACTACTACTAATGGGGTATTGTTGTCATCATCCAACCAGAGATATTATAACTACTACTAATGGGGTATTGTTGTCGTCATCCAACCAGAGATATTATAACTACTACTAATGGGGTATTGTTTGTCGTCATCCAACCAGAGATCTTATAATTACTACTAATGGGGTATTGTTTGTCATCATCCAACCAGAGATATTATAACTACTACTAATGGGGTATTGTTGTCATCATCCAACCAGAGATATTATAATTACTACTAATGGGGTATTGTTGTCATCATCCAACCAGAGATATTATAACTACTACTAATGGGGTATTGTTGTCGTCATCCAACCAGAGATATTATAACTACTACTAATGGGGTATTGTTTGTCGTCATCCAACCAGAGATATTATAACTACTACTAATGGGGTATTGTTGTCATCATCCAACCAGAGATCTTATAACTACTACTAATGGGGTATTGTTGTCATCATCCAACCAGATATTATAACTACTACTAATGGGGTATTGTTGTCATCATCCAACCAGAGATATTATAACTACTACTAATTGGGTATTGTTTGTTATCATCCAACCAGAGATATTATAACTACTACTAATGGGGTATTGTTGTCATCATCCAACCAGAGATATTATAACTACTACTAATGGGGTATTGTTTGTTATCATCCAACCAGAGATATTATAACTACTACTAATGGGGTATTGTTGTCATCATCCAACCAGAGATATTATAACTACTACTAATGGGGTATTGTTGTCATCATCCAACCAGATATTATAACTACTACTAATGGGGTATTGTTGTCATCATCCAACCAGAGATATTATAACTACTACTAATGGGGTATTGTTTGTTATCATCCAACCAGAGATATTATAACTACTACTAATGGGCTATTGTTGTCATCATCCAACCAGAGATATTATAACTACTACTAATGGGGTATTGTTTGTTATCATCCAACCAGAGATATTATAACTACTACTAATGGGGTATTGTTGTCATCATCCAACCAGAGATATTATAACTACTACTAATGGGGTATTGTTGTCATCATCCAACCAGATATTATAACTACTACTAATGGGGTATTGTTGTCGTCAACCAACCAGAGATATTATAACTACTACTAATGGGGTATTGTTGTCATCATCCAACCAGAGATATTATAACTACTACTAATGGGGTATTGTTGTCATCATCCAACCAGAGATATTATAACTACTACTAATGGGGTATTGTTGTCGTCATCCAACCAGAGATATTATAACTACTACTAATGGGGTATTGTTGTCATCATCCAACCAGAGATACTATAACTACTACTAATGGGGTATTGTTGTCATCATCCAACCAGAGATCTTATAACTACTACTAATGGGGTATTGTTTGTCGTCATCCAACCAGAGATATTATAACTACTACTAATGGGGTATTGTTGTCATCATCCAACCAGAGATCTTATAACTACTACCAATGGGGTATTGTTTGTCATCATCCAAACAGAGATCTTATAACTACTACTAATGGGGTATTGTTGTCATCATCCAACCAGAGATATTATAACTACTACTAATGGGGTATTGTTGTCATCATCCAACCAGAGATATTATAACTACTACTAATGGGGTATTGTTGTCATCATCCAACCAGAGATATTATAACTACTACTAATGGGGTATTGTTGTCATCATCCAACCAGAGATATTATAACTACTACTAATGGGGTATTGTTGTCGTCATCCAACCAGAGATATTAAAACTACTACTAATGGGGTATTGTTGTCGTCATCCAACCAGAGATATTATAACTACTACTAATGGGGTATTGTTGTCGTCATCCAACCAGATATATTATAACTACTACTAATGGGGTATTGTTGTCGTCATCCAACCAGAGATATTATAACTACTACTAATGGGGTATTGTTGTCGTCATCCAACCAGATATATTATAACTACTACTAATGGGGTATTGTTGTCATCATCCAACCAGAGATATTATAACTACTACTAATGGGGTATTGTTTGTCGTCATCGCCTTTTGCCTTTTGGTAGGTCGCCATTGTAAATAAGAATTTGTTCTTAACTGACTTGCCGAGTTAAATAAAGGTTACATAAAATACAAATCGTTAGAAGCATTAGACACAGCGACTGCTGAGACTAGACTACTGATGGATTCATGATGCAATACGCAAGACAGGAAGCAGAAGGTGGTGTCGATGTAAATTACGGGAGTACACATGCAATAGGAATGTTGAAAATATAAAAAAATTCAGCACACAACTTAGCCACCGATACCATGAAAGTGTGTGGTGTGAATGTAGATGACGTCAATGAACGTGCCATAACTGTGGGAATGACTCGAAGACATCTCGCTAAAAATATATACGACAGAAATATAACAAATGATCCCGAAGGCGAGTGAAAGTGTGTGAAGTGTAATGTCTTCCCCATCTCCTTGAGTGGAAAAGACCTGAAGTTAGTGCCTAATTAATGACTATGTGGTGGAAAAGTAGAGATTACCTGTGGCAAAATTAGCAGGCAAAACAGATAGATGTGATTAGTACAAGTTGGATGAAACGCCAGTGTGTGCACAGACAACCTCTTCCAATTCCAGACACACAAACATGCATCCACACACACACACACACACACACACACACACATCCACCCCCCCCCCCCCCCCTCCCCCCGCACACACACACACACACACACACCCCCCCCACACACCCACACACACTGGTGTCTAAATCCTTGATAAGGCAACGGGCCCCTTCTCTTGATCCATCACACACACACACCCTCTCGGAGGTCCCTTTCTCTCTTCCCTTTTTTTCTCTCTTCATTTTCCCGGGGCGAGCTCTCAGCCTCTCAGCCGGGAGATTGCGGTGTGGCGGCGAGGCAGAGCGGGGATGGTGGCGGCAGGCTGACAGTAAATTAATGACTATGATGGCGTGATTGGGGGGTGGGGGGCTGCCGCCCACAGCCAGGCTGTGTTGGATGCTGTCATAATATTCGCTGCCTTTGATTACCAGTAATTGAAAAAGCAGTCACAAACGTGTCTGTGGATGGCTGCCAGAGGGAAGGGGCTCCTCTCCTCGGGGAGAAAGAGAGGGAAGGGGCACCTCTCCTCGGGGAGAAAGAGAGGGAAGGGGCTCCTCTCCTCGGGGAGAAAGAGAGGGAAGGGGCTCCTCTCCTCGGGGAGAAAGAGAGGGAAGGGGCTCCTCTCCTCGGGGAGAAAGAGAGGGAAGGGGCTCCTCTCCTCGGGGAGAAAGAGAGGGAAGGGGCTCCTCTCCTCGGGGAGAAAGAGAGGGAAGGGGCTCCTCTCCTCGGGGAGAAAGAGAGGGAAGGGGCTCCTCTCCTCGGGGAGAAAGAGAGGGAAGGGGCTCCTCTCCTCGGGGAGAAAGAGAGGGAAGGGGCTCCTCTCCTCGGGGAGAAAGAGAGGGAAGGGGCTCCTCTCTTCGGGGAGAAAGAGAGGAAAGGGGCTCCTCTCCTCGGGGAGAAAGAGAGGGAAGGGGCTCCTCTCCTCGGGGAGAGGGAAGGGGCTCCTCTCCTCGGGGAGAAAGAGATATCTAATGTTCCTCTCTAGAGTGTCTCTGTTAAGGTACAGGTCATCTAGGAATGATCTTCTGCATAATGAAATATCTAATAAAAAGGCTGCATCACGGTTCCCAGACTAATCCAGAAGGGTTGGTGTAGTCCAGTCTTTGGGTGGTTATAGACCCAATAACTGGACGTAATGTCACGCTCATCTTGGGTTGCTGGGCATGCGGTTTACAGAAATAGAAACATATGCATTGAGGCTAAAGGAACCAGATGGTCATACATTTGTTGAAGCCAGTGAGGTGAAAGGAAATCATCAATGGTCCTTGCTGATTGAAACATTTGGCCAATTTTAGACTTTAGACTTCTATGTTGTAACGGCAGGATGCTCACATTGTGCTTTATTTTTTTATTTTTTTTCATTATGTTTTAATTTGCTTTTATTTCCAAAAAGAGCACCCTATCCCATTCCCCCCCCAGCCCAACATGTCTCCATCCAACACCCCATATTGTGATTTCTCAGACTGAGGTCATATCAGAAACCTCTCGCTGAGATGAATGAATGAACAAAACTTCATTCTGAAATAGAGGCATTCAGCACCAAACTGTCTTCTTCTTAGAACACATTCTATTGACATACGGTAAGTGAAGGAATATACGATAAGTTACCAAGCATGTAATAAAAACAGAAGCAGGCAGGCTGCAAACACACACCCTAATAGGATTTGATAATAGAAATGAGGCATAAAGAGGAAAGGCTTAATATATTATATTTGCGTTGACTCTAATGCCGAGGCAGAGGCGACGAAGTGGATAAGCAAATCTCTTTAGAGAAGAACGGTGTGGAATAACTCAAGCTCAGTGGCTGGAAGGAGCGAGGCATTCAAACAAATTCAAATGAAACAAAAGAGGGGAAATGTAATCATCATACATCACTGAAAGTAAAGCCAGGCTGGTTGCACAGTTTGTCTGGTCCTCAACCATGTGAAGAGAACATTAGTCCAGGACACAGGTGGACGGTGCTACCTTCACTGGGGACGGGCTCATACTAATGACCGGAATGGAATTCATGGAATGGTATTGAATACATCAACCTCACGGTTCCCATGTGTTTGATACCATTCATTTGACTCCATTCCAGACATTATTATGAGCCATCCTTCCCTCGGCAGCCCCCTGTGGTCCAGAATGATGAAAGGAGGAGTGTTTTGAATTGAGACAGCCAAGTGTCGACATGAGGCCAGGATATACTCCCCTCCTGTCTAATCTGCATTTACATCAAGTAGAAGATCAAGATGGAAGCAGAGAAATGGTTTGACTTGGGGACACGGTTTATATTTATGGAAGGAGCATCTGATACTTGTTTGTTACTTGCAGAACAGACACCTTTTTTTTTCACAACGCACCTTCTCAGACAGGTCAAATAAGACAGACTTAAGGGTGTGAGGTTGCTTCACTTGAAATGAGTTATTACCAATGAGATAGTACGAATATTCCCTCATGAAGGTCTCATAGTATTAAGTACATGAACAACATCACTATTGGCAGTAGCTGTGATGTATAACGCTGATCTTAACTTTTGTCTCCGCCGATTCTTGTCACAGATGGGCTATTGCAGCAGACGACCACACCGGGTTCCAATCCCATCAGCTAAAAACAAGAAGAATCGGCTCCAATGGGCACGCAATCACCAACACTGGACATTTGAGGAGTGGAAAAACATTGCCTGGTCCGACGAATCCTGGTTCCTGTTATGTCATATTGATGGCAGAGTCAGGATTTTGCGTAGGCAGCATGAGTCCACATGGACCCATCCTTCCTGCTGTCAAAGGTACAGGCTGGTACCGGTGGTGTACTGCCGTCGAATCTGCAGCAACTGCGTGATGCCATCGCATGGACCAACATCCCTGTGGAACATTTCCGACTTGTAGAATCTATGCCCCGAAGAATTCAGGCTGTTGGGCTGTACCTAATAAACTGTTCGGTGAGTGTACATTGCTGTACATTACATTACTTGCTGTTTTTTTCATGCATCGTTTAGACCGGACGGTAGCCAGGGTAGATGAAGTGGGAGGGGTGTGTCTCTTTGTTAACAATATTAAGTCTCGTGGCACTAAGACCACACTCAACGAGCTGTATAGCGCCAAAAGCAAACAAGAAAATACACTTCCAGAGCTTCTCGTGGTGATTTTAATACAAAAACGGAAATCAATTTTCCCACAAACTGGAATATGTTCATCCAATAACATTTTTAGTTTACTACATCAGTCACCAACTTCATTAATAAGTGCATCGACGACGTCGTCCAAACAGTGACCGTACGTACATACAGTATCTCAAGCAGAAGCAATGGATTACAGGCAACAAACACACTGGGCTAAAGGCTAGAGCTGCGGGACACTAATAAGATGCTTATAAGTAATCCTGCTACAAACTTTGATGAGCCATTAAACAGGCAACGCGCCAATAGAATACTAAAATCTATGCATCGAATTTGACAGAGCTTGCAAACTATCATGGATTACAAAGGGAAACCCAGTCGTGAACTTCCCAGTGACGCGAGCCTACCAGACGAGCGAAATGCCTTCTATGCTCATTTCTCGGCAAGCAACACTGAACATGCATGAGAGAACCAGCTGTTCCCGGACGACTGTGTGATCACACTCTCTGTAGCCGATGTGAGTAAGACCTTTAAACAGGTTGACATTCACGGATTACCAGAACGAGTGCTCAGTGCATGTTCTGACCAGCTGGCAAGTGTCTTCACTGGCATTTTCAAACTCTCCCTGACCCAGTCTGTAATACCTACATGTTTCAAGCAGACCACCATAGCCCCTGTGCACAAAAACACCAAGGTAACTTGTCTAAATGACTATTGCCCTGTAGCACTCACATCTGTTGCCATGAAAATAACCTCACACTCAACGTCAACAAAACTAAGGAGATGATTGTGGACTTCAGGAAACAGCAGAGGGAACACCCCCCTATCCACATCGATGGAACAGTAGTGGAGAGGGTAGCAAGTTTTAAGTTCCTCGGCATACACATCACAGACAAACTGAATTGGTCCACTCACACAGACAGCATCGTGAAGAAGGCGCAGCAGCGCCTCTTCAACCTCAGGAGGCTGAAGAAATTCGGTTTGTCACCAAAAGCACTCACAAACTTCTACAGATGCACAATCGAGAGCATCCTGGCGGGCTGTATCACCGCCTGGTACGGCAACTGCTCCGCCCACAACCGTAAGGCTCTCCAGAGGGTAGTGAGGTCTGCACAACGCATCACCGGGGGCAAACTACCTGCCCTCCAGGACACCTACACCACCCGATGTTACAGGAAGGCCATAAAGATCATCAAGGACATCAACCACCCGAGCCACTGCCTGTTCACCCCGCTATCATCCAGAAGGCGAGGTCAGTACAGGTGCATCAAAGCTGGGACCGAGAGACTGAAAAACAGCTTCTATCTCAAGGCCATCAGACTGTTAAACAGCCACCACTAACATTGAGTGGCTGCTGCCAACACACTGACACTGACTCAACTCCAGCCACTTTAATAATGGGAATTGATGGGAAATGATGTAAATATATCACTAGCCACTTTAAACAATGCTACCTTATATAATGTTACTTACCCTACATTATTCATATCATATGCATAAGTATATACTGTACTCTATATCATCGACTGCATCCTTATGTAATACATGTATCACTAGCCACTTTAACTATGCCACTTTGTTTACATACTCACCTCATGTATATACTGTACTCGATACCATCTACTGTATCCTGCCTATGCTGCTCTGTACCATCACTCATTCATATATCCTTATGTACATATTCTTTATCCCCTTACACTGTGTATAAGACAGTAGTTTTGGAATTGTTAGTTAGATTACTTGTTGGTTATTACTGCATTGTCGGAACTAGAAGCACAAGCATTTCGCTACACTCGCATTAACATCTGCTAACCATGTGTATGTGACAAATAACATTTGATTTGATTTGATTTGAAATACTTTGAAATGCTGGTCATCGCTCACATTAACAAACTCATCCCAGGCACCCTGGACCCATTCCAATTTGCCTACCGCCCCAACAAGACACAATCGTTATTGCACTCCACACTGCCTTAGATGAACACCTATGTGAGAATGCTGTTCATTAACTACAGCTAAGCATTCAACACCATAGTGCCCTCCAAGCTCATCACTAAGCTCAGGACCCTGAAACTGAACACTTCCTTCTGTAACTGGATCCTAGACTTCCTGATGGGCCACCATGCTGACCCTCAACACGGGTGCCCCTCAGGGGTGAGTGCTTACTCCCCTTCTGGTGCCAGGACAACGTGATCGTGGATGACAGGAAACGGAGGGCCGAGCACGCCCCCATCCACATCAACAGGGCTGTAGAGAAGCGGGTGGAGAGCTTCAAGTTCATCTGTGTCCAAATCACTAAGGAATTAACCTGGTCGACACACCAACAAAGTCGTGAAAAAGGCACGACAAAGCCTCTTCTTGCTCAGGAGGCTGAAAATATTTAGCATGGGCCCTCAGATCCTCAAAAGGTCTACAGCTGCACCATTGAAAGCATCCTGACTGGCTGCATCACTCCTTGGTATGGCAACTGCTTGGTATCTGACCGCAAGGCGCTACAGAGGGTAGTGCATATGGCCCATTATATCACTGGCACCGAGATTCCTGCCATCCAGATACCAGGAGGTGTCAGAGGGAGGCCCTAAAAATTGTCAAAGACTACAGTCCCCAAGTCATAGACTGTTCACTCTACTACCGCACGGCAAGCAGTAACGATGCACCAAGTCTGGAACTAACAGGACCCTGAACAGATTCTACCCCCAAGCCAAAAGATTGCTAAATAGTTAACCAAATAGCTACCCGGACTATCTGCATTGACCCTTTTTGCACTAACTGTACCTAGTCACTTCACCTATATGTACATCCTATATATACCTCAATTACCTAGTATCAACGCATATGGACTCAGTACTGGTGCCGTGTGTATATAGCTAAGTTATTGTTACTCATTGTGTATTTATTTTTTCCTCGTGTATGTTTTTTCTATTCATTTTTCAATTTTTCTCTCTACAATGTTGAAGAATTTCACTGTTAGTTTAAACCTGTTGTTTACGAAGCATGTGACAAATACAATTTGATTTATAAAGGTCCTGTGGATATCCTGAGCTGTCTGTGGTTTGGATATAATGTGACCTATAATCTATTTGTTACCGCATCCCCCCAGGGACAGGCCTGTGGAGTCAATTATAACTAAACAATCTTTATTGGTAAAGCCCCATTATGAGATATAGTGTGTCTGTGTGTGTGTTTGTGTTTGTCAAACGTTATTAACAACCTTGCCGGTAGGGAGGCATAATCAAGTCTTACCTCGTACTCAAACTCCTCTGTCCTCTGTTGGTCTGGGAGGGTGGAGAGGTAGTCTGTCCCCTCATAGAACTCCTGCTCCATAGTGTGGAGAGAGTGACAACTGTCAGGAGAGATGGGGGAGGGAGGGACGGAGGTAGAGAGAGAAAAGGCAGAGGGAAAGGGAGATGAGAGAAGGAGAGGGAAGTAGAGAGAGAGACAGAGAAGGACATTTAGAGGGAGTTTATATTTCACATAATCTCTCTCTTACATACACTGACTGTAAGTGGCAGACTTCTCTTTGTATTTTCCCTGCATGGGACAGCTACGAGGAGAAGAAGAAAGGATGTGTCAGTGCTGTCTAGGATGATGTTGCATGCTGGGGGATAAAAGCATTGCCTCTCATTAATCACTGCATACCAGGAGAGTTCAATTAAATTACTCCACACGTACTTAATCTCTATCTCCCACTATCCCTGTCCTTGAGTAGATTTTGGACAAAGTCCCATGAATTTTACACATTGTCTTCAGAAAGCACATTTTACACATTGTCTTCAGAAAGCACATTTTACACATTGTCTTCAGAAAGCACATTTTACACATTGTCTTCAGAAAGCAAATTTTACGGAGCTTTTGCTTATGGTTTATGGTGCAATTTCAGCAAAAAAAAGTGTTGAAACAAATGTCACACATATTATTCTTGGCTTGCAATATTCACTCCGGCAAACTGTTGAACATATTGAGCAATGTATCTTTATTCCCATCAGAAATTCATAGTATCTGCAAGTATACACTACCACGTGTTATTCTGTCCCAAAACAATCTTCTGGTGACAAGATTGGGATGGTAAATGTCAGAATGTTATATCCTCTGGCGCTCCCACAACATTGCAGCACATCGTAACATTGTTGGCCGAGTGTGTGTCTTTGCCTACGTGTGTGTGTGTGTGTGTGTGTGTGTGTGTGTGTGTGTGTATAGAACACAATTTCACAGCTTTACTGCCAAGTTGAAACATGGGGGGAAACAGACATTTGTTGTGTCTATAAAATCTACCACAACCTTGGTCTGTGCACCTGATCGCAGATGAAGAGGAGTATATTTACTTTTTATTGATCAAATTGATTACATTTAAGAGCCCAGCCCGGGGCTGCAACTGGGCTGTGAATGAATGTTGCACTGTTTCAAGGTTTTAATTATCCCATTCGCTTTAATCACCTTGTAAACCTTCCATGAAACCAAATGGCTATGCCAAACAGCACCAATTATTACAAGCAGGCCGTGTGGGTAGTGGTGATATACTGGTGGAAAGATCTCATATTATGACCTAACAAAGGGTTGGGTCTGGTCAGGTTTAAAGGGTCTGGTCAGGTTTAAAAAGGTCTGGTCAGGTTTAAAGGGTCTGGTCAGGATTAAAGAGGTTGGTCAGGTTTAAAGGGTCTGGTCAGGTTTACTAAGGTCTGGTCAAGTTTAAAGGGCTTGGTCAGGTTTAAAGGGCCTGGTCAGGATTAAAGGGCCTGGTCAGGATTAAAGGGCCTGGTCAGGATTAAAGGGTCTGGTCAGGATTAAAGGGTCTGGTCAGGTTTAAAGGGCCTGGTCAGGATTAAAGGCCCTGGTCAGGATTAAAGGGCCTGGTCAGGATTAAAGGGCCCGGTCAGGTTTAAAGGGCCCGGTCAGGATTAAAGGGCCTGGTCAGGTTTAAAGGGTCTGGTCAGGTTTAAAGGGTCTGGTCAGGTTTAAAGGGTCTGGTCAGGTTTAAAGGGCCTGGTCAGGATTAAAGGGCCTGGTCAGGTTTAAAGGGTCTGGTCAGGATTAAAGGGGTTGGGTGTGGGTGATACGTGAAGGTTGGTCATTGCTTAACATGGTTAGTCTCAATTTGACACAGGTCGTTTTTTGTTCTGTGACAGTATTATAACAGACTTTCTGTATAAAACAAATCTGATCTCTGAATGAAATGACAAGACTTGGTGCAGAATGTGACTCCAACTCAATACTTGATTTATTTAATGTAACTAACTGATATTGGATACTTGATTTATTTAATGTAACTAACTGATATTGGATACTTGATTTATTTAATGTAACTAACTGATATTGGATACTTGATTTATTTAATGTAACTAACTGATATTGGATACTTGATTAATTTAATGTAACTAACTGATATTGGATACTTGATTTATTTAATGTAACTAACTGGTATTGAATACTTGATTTATTTAATGTAACTAACTGGTATTGAATACTTGATTTATTTAATGTAACTAACTGATATTGGATACTTGATTTATTTAATGTAACTCCAACTGATATTGGATACTTGATTTATTTAATGTAACTAACTGGTATTGAATACTTGATTTATTTAATGTAACTAACTGATATTGGATACTTGATTTATTTAATGTAACTAACTGATATTGGATACTTGATTTATTTAATGTAACTAACTGATATTGGATACTTGATTTATTTAATGTAACTCCAACTGATATTGGATACTTGAAGAATCTAAGACAATCATCCATGGGATGTTGCTGGAATGAATGATCAACTTAATATACCCCTTGTGTAGAGAGAAGCCCCCGGCACAGCTAATCTTTCACTCCGTGGAGGAGAAACCCAGATATTCTCACGCCAGACGTTATCTTCTTCACAGTATGCTTCCCCTTAGAGATGAATACAATATGAACAAAAAACTAACAGAAAGAGAAAATAATGAACACGTTTTCTTTTGCTGTCTTCGAGGAAACCCCAGTCTAAATTATGAGGGTCTACCTCAAGAATCTCAGATGTTGTACGCCTTGATTTATTTGACACACCATAAGAGATGGGTCTTTTTGGCATTGCATTCACGTTTCAAGCCTTGAAATGGTATTGTATTGTGTGCATAAACAATCCAACTCAATCTCAGGTCTTCATAGCTAAAGTATTCAATTAATGTCTTCATATAGCTAAAGCAGTACATTATTTCTCTCCACAATCCAGCGAGAGGGAGTACTGTACTTTGCTGTTCTTTGAGTGGTTTGATTCTGGGTTGGAGAGGCAAATAATGTACTACTTTAGCTTTCAAGTCTTTGGGAAACCTATCCCTGACATCCCAGACAGTGGTGTGTGTTTGAATAACTCAGATCAGAGCCTACTCGTCAGACAACAGGAAGGGACAGATACCAGAGATCAGTTTTGCCTTTCAGATCACAATGAATACAATCACATGGACATGTGGGACCTGATCCTAGATCAGAATTCTTACTTTGAGCGGCTTTTTTTATACGGGCCCAAATCAGATCTTACCTGTCAGACAGCAGGAAAGGGCAGATGTCAGGCACGGGAGGGGTGGTGGCTCGGAGCTTGGCCAGGGCCATGATGTGTTCGAAGGTGATGTCTGTCTGCGTGCAAACGTCCACCACGTGCACTTCCTGAGTGGAGCCAACATGTCCTCCGTGGCTAACAGGGTTCCTCCTGAGCACCTGCACCACAATGGGGTCCTTAGCAGAGCGGATCGCCTCCACTGCCTCGTCATGACTGGCCTTGGAGAGGTCCTTCCCATTCACCTGTGATGTGGAGAGGGGAGATATTACAGTTATGGTTACACTTACTGTAAAGATACAGCTATTGATATAGTGCTTTAATGGACTGCCTACCTAAACTATGTAAGGTCTCGAAACTGAGTTGCTGGAAATTGACGATAATCGTTGGGGGTTCTTTTGGGATTTGTTGGGAGTTGGGGGTTCTTTTGGGAGTTGTTGGGAGTTGGGGGTTCTTTTAAGGAGTTGTTGGGAGTTGGAAGTTCTTTTGGGAGTTGTTGGGAATTGGGGGTTTTGTAAGTATGTTCTGGTCGCACCTGGGTACCCCATGACCACTTCCTGAGTCACCAAAAATGTATGATGTCATGTTCCTAGATATACGATAGATAACCAACCAATATTCCTGTGGTGCTGAGGTGTAGGGTGAAGTTGCCCCAAGAAGCTGTTCTTGGGTCAGTTTCGCATTTCCCTCATTAGTGGTTAAAGTTAGGATTGGGGGAGGGGAAGCTGATCCTAGATATGTCCCTAGGAAAAACTTTACTCCGGAGCGTTGTGGAGACCATTTCAATATGACTAATAAGCTAATCACCACACCTACAGACATCTGGCTGATTCTTGATCAACTAAAACAATATGATAAACAGACGACATCAGTCAAGAAAACACTTTGAGAAACAAGTGTTTAAGTAAAATCCTCGGTTCTACACAGCGATGCAGTTCTACATCACTGACTCTATGCATCATCAGAAGAGTCAGACAGTACTGAACACACAGAACAGTTTTCTATCAGAGGGAAAATCATTGCTTCATTTAGTCCATTCATTGGACTGGAAAAAGTAACAGTGGGTTTGAAATACCTCAGAGAATGTGCTTGGTATAATGCTGAAAACAGAGATTGTAATTTAGATAGTCTCTCAGAAAAAGGTAAACGCAGCACAATTCTCTTGCAGTTGTATTCAAATGACAGCTCTCAGTTTTTAGTGTTTTGCTTGCGGTGCACAACTGTTCATGGAATAAGTTGGAATGAAATGATGAAGTGGAAAAGTACAAAGTAGAAACTTTATTATCTTTGCATTAAAAGTCAGTAGAAAACACAAGAACACCCACCAGGCTTGCTACTATTGGTTTATCTTGATAGTGTATGGTTTATCTTGATAATGTATGGTTCATCTTGATAGAACTCTCTGAATAACTAGGCTAGCCCATTTTGGTCTGAACCAGCTCGCTCGCTCCCTCGCTCCCTCGCTCACTCACTCACTCACTCACTCACTCACTCACTCACTCACTCACTCACTCACTCACTCACTCACTCACTCACTCACTCACTCACTCACTCACTCACTCACTCACTCACTCACTCACTCACTCACTCACTCACTCACTCACTCACTCACTCACTCACTCACAGGAGGCTAGCAAACTAATCCTGGAAAAAAACAGAGGCTCTGTTCTGCCTGCAGAAAGGAAACAAAGGACTGAGACCAGATGAAGATGGCTGCCGATGGCATATGACAGTCCTGGAAAGATATGATCATATTACCAACCAACACGCTCTCCCTCTGGTCTCTGGTAAAGTCTGTCCTGCCTGGGCTCTTGGCTGCCTCCCAAGTGCTACCCTATTCCCTATGAGTACTATTTTTGACCAGGGCCCAGCAGCCGTGGTCAAAAGTAGTGCACTATATAGGGAATAGGGTGCCATTCTGGTCAAAAGTAGTGCACTATATAGGGAATAGAGTGCCATTCTGGTCAAAAGTAGTGCACTCAATAGGGAATAGTGTGCCATTTGGGATGCGGACTCTGTTTCTAGCCTCCAAGCTGCTTACTATCAGGGGAAACACGTCCACGACACACACACACACACACAAACGCAGGCACACACACACACTGAAAAACACAGGTACACAGACACAGACACAGACACAGACACACACACACACACAGGCACTCACACACACTGAAAAACACAGGTACACACACACACAAACGCAGGCACGCACACACACACACACACACACATAAAAACTGTCTGTTGTAGTTCCTGTGTAAACACATTGCCCTGGTTAGTGTGGACATATCGATCTTTTCCCTTTCTGACTATAGCTAGATATTCATACAGCCTCTTCTGATTTAATCACACAGATTTAATCAAAGTTACACTATCATAAACTCTACTCTCCAGTGTGCATGCGAAACCCATATCAATTCACAAACACACACTGGTAAACAAAAGCTGTTCTCAACAAATTATTTAGCAGAAGTGTACTGTTGATAGTTTCAACTGTAGCTCTAAGAAATGCCACCTATCCACACAACCACTACATTTATTGTTAAAGAGTCAATATGAATTATCAGTATCAGCTGTAGCAACAGACAGACAATGATGATTAAAGTCCTGATGGTCTAGTCATCTGGTCCAGGTTCGTTTGTTCCTAGCAAAGATTGTATTATTCCAAGACCATGGCCATTGGATAGAAAAAGGGTTACTGTAGAAGGCAGGGATAGAGGGATGGATACAGGTATATAGGGATGGGATACAGGGATAGAGGGATGGTGGGACAGAGGGATGGTGGGATAGAGGGATGGATACAGGGATAGAGGGATGGATACAGGGATAGAGGGATGGATACAGGGATAGAGGGATGGATACAGGGATAGAGGGATGGTGGGACAGAGGGATGGTGGGATAGAGGGATGGTGGGATAGAGGGATGGATACAGGGATAGAGGGATGGATACAGGGATAGAGGGATGGTGGGACAGAGGGATGGTGGGATAGAGGGATGGATACAGGGATAGAGGGATGGATACAGGGATAGAGGGATGGTGGCATAGAGGGATGGTGGGATAGAGGGATGGATATGGGGATAGAGGGATGGTGGGATAGATGGATGGATACAGGGATAAAGGGATGGTGGGATAGAGGGATGGATACAGGGATAGAGGGATGTGGGATAGAGGGATGGATACAGGGATAGAGGGATGGTGGGATAGAGGGATAGAGGGAGGGATGGATACAGGGATAGAGGGATGGTAGGATAGAGGGATGGAGGGATAGAGGGATGGAGGGATGGAGGGATAGAGGGATGGAGGGATAGAGGGAGGGATGGATACAGGGATAGAGGGATAGAGGGATGGAGGGATAGCGGGAGGGATGGATACAGGGATAGAGGGATGGCGGGATAGAGGGATGGAGGGATAGAGGGAGGGATGGATACAGGGATAGAGGGATGGTGGGATAGAGGAAAATAATGGCTTGGAAAGAAAAATGGACACTGTGGAATAGATGGATGGGGGGATGGTGGGATGAAGGCATCGAGGGATGGATGGATGGTGGGATAGAGGGATGGATGGATGGAGGATAGAGGGATGGAGGGATAGAGGGAGGGATGGATGGTAGGATGGAGGGATGGATGGTGGAATGGATGGAGGGATAGAGGGATGGAGGGATAGAGGGATAAGGAATGGAGGGATAGAGGGATGGATGGAGGAATAGAGGGATAAAGGAATAGAGGGATAAAGGAATTGAGGGATAAAGGAATGGAGGGATAAAGGAATGGAGGGAGGAATAGAGGGATAAGGGAATAGAGGGATGGAGGGATAGCGGGATGGAGGGTGGGAGGAATAGAGGGAGGAATAGAGGGATGGAGGGAGGGAGGGATAGAAAAGGAAATGGCTGGAGTGTGGCACATCTGTTGTGTGTTTGCAGATGGATCCACAGCAGCTGTGGTGGGCAGAGGACAGTGTTTACATGCAAAGCTCAAGAGAGGGCCATTGACTCTCACAACAAATGCAATACACTGGCTTACTGGAGTGAAACCTCAAGATGAAACCTGTTCTCTTTGTGAAGGAATAGAGGCACAAATTGACAAATAGGATTCTAAAATGGCACCCTTTCAGTCCAACCAGAAAGCCTACTTTGTTTAACTTTTATAGACGTATGAAGGTGTGCTTTAGGGAAGTAAGATCTGGGCGTAATCATCATCTAGCTCTACATTCGCCACATGATTCTACTTCTGCACAAAACTTAGTACACCTGAGGCAAAGTACAATATTCCCTCATAGATGTGCAATTTAGTATCAAACCTCAGCTGAAGGTAGGGGAGGGAGGAATGACAATAGGGAGGGAGGAATGACAGTAGGGAGGGAGGAGTAAGAGGGGGAGGGAGGAATAAGAGGGGGAGGGATGACAGTAGGGAGGGAGGAATAAGAGGAGGGAGGGAGGAATGACAGTAGGGAGGGAGGAATGAGAGTAGGGAGGGAGGAATGAGAGTAGGGAGGGAGGAATAAGAGGGGGGAGGAATGACAGTAGGGAGGGAGGAATAAGAGGGGGGAGGAATGACAGTAGGGAGGGTGGAATAAGAGGCAGGGAGGAATGAGAGTAGGGAGGGAAGAATAAGAGGAGGGAGGAATGAGAGAAGGGAGGGAGGAATAAGAGAAGGGAGGGAGGAATAAGAGGAGGGAGGGAGGAATGACAGTAGGGAGGGAGGAATAAGAGGGGGGAGGAATGACAGTAGGGAGGGTGGAATGAGAGGACGGAGGGAGGAATGAGAGTAGGGAGGGAGGAATAAGAGGGGGGAGGAATGAGAGTAGGGAGGGAGGAATAAGAGGAGGGAGGGAGGAATGACAGTAGGGAGGGAGGAATAAGAGGCAGGGAGGAATGAGAGGAGGGAGGGAGGAATGACAGTAGGGAAGGAGGAATAAGAGTAGGGAGGGAGGAATGAGAGTAGGGAGGGAGGAATAAGAGGGGGGAGGAATGACAGTAGGGAGGGTGGAATGAGAGTAGGGAGGGAAGAATAAGAGGAGGGAGGAATGAGAGAAGGGAGGGAGGAATAAGAGAAGGGAGGGAGGAATAAGAGGAGGGAGGAATGACAGTAGGGAGGGTGGAATGAGAGTAGGGAGGGAAGAATAAGAGGAGGGAGGAATGAGAGAAGGGAGGGAGGAATAAGAGAAGGGAGGGAGGAATAAGAGGAGGGAGGGAGGAATGACAGTAGGGAGGGAGGAATAAGAGGGGGGAGGAATGACAGTAGGGAGGGAATGAGAGGACGGAGGGAGGAATGAGAGTAGGGAGGGAGGAATAAGAGGGGGGAGGAATGAGAGTAGGGAGGGAGGAATAAGAGGAGGGAGGGAGGAATGACAGTAGGGAGGGAGGAATAAGAGGCAGGGAGGAATGAGAGGAGGGAGGGAGGAATGACAGTAGGGAAGGAGGAATAAGAGGGGGGAGGAATGACAGTAGGGAGGGAGGAATAGAGGGAGGGAGGAATGACAGTAGGGAGGAAGACGAGTAGGGAGGGAGGATAAGAGGAGGGGAGGGTGGAATAAGAGGAGGGAGGGAGGAATAAGAGGAGGGAGGGTGGAATAAGAGGACGGAGGGAGGAATGAGAGGAGGGAGGGAGGTATAAGAGTAGGGAGGAATGACAGTAGGGAGGGAGGAATAAGAGGAGGGAGGGAGGAATGACAGTAGGGAGGAAGGAATACAGAGTAGGGAGGGAGGAATAAGAGGAGGGAGGGTGGAATAGAGGAGGGAGGGAGGAATAAGAGGAGGGAGGAATGAGAGTAGGGAGGGAGGAATAAGAGGAGGGAGGGAGGAATGACAGTAGGGAGGAAGGAATAAGAGTAGGGAGGGAGGAATAAGAGGAGGGAGGGAGGAATGAGAGGAAGGAGGGAGGAATGACAGTAGAGAGGAGGAGGGAGGAATGACAGTAGAGAGGATGAAGTAGAGAGGAATGACAGTAGAGTGGAATGACAGTAGAGGAGGGAGGAATGACAGTAGAGAGGGAGGGAGGAATGACAGTAGAGAGGGAGGAATGACAGTAGAGAGGGAGGGAGGAATGACAGTAGAGAGGGAGGGAGGAATGACAGTAGAGAGGAATGACAGTAGAGAGGAATGACAGTAGAGAGGGAGGGAGGAATGACAGTAGAGGGAGGGAGAAATGACA